>NW_027501363.1:0-64919 GCF_021521415.1 Bidens hawaiensis | reverse complement strand
TTGGTGGGTAGGCAGCGGCTGATAGTGACATGGCCGGCTGTGTACTATTCCTTTTCCACCAACTGCAGGCTATGTACGTGCCACGACAAGGGTTGGTGAGTAGGCAGCGGCTGATAGTGACATTAAGTATTAGAGCGTGCTGCTCGTCGTACTGTTGTCAGTGAGCTGTCGCAGCTTTGGTCAGATCTTTTGTCCATACCTTGGCAGGTATAGTACAAAAGGTCCTCCAGTAGCGTACGGACTGGCTCATTTGGGCGGGAGAATTCCCGGCTTTGGGCGGGAGTATTCCCGGCTTGCTCATTCCCTCTTCAGGTGACATTACTGAATTATTTGAGAATTAGTGCCTTGTGCGTGTAGCCTTGCTGTGCGGGTAGCCTTCCCTGATGGCTAGTATCCCTAGCTGTGGGAACAGGCGGAGTACGTCACCATTGGGAGGCTTTTCCTGCGGGAACAGCTTGCGTATTGCGCGTAAGGACGTCGCGTCTCTGAGCATGGTTGGTCCTGCGGATCCAGTTGGTCTTTGCGCAGACGTCCCTCTTTAAGGTGAGTCTTGCGAGTTCAACTGCGCAGACGTCCCTCTTCGAGGTGAGTCTTGCGGGTCCAACTGCGCAGACGTCCCTGTTTAAGGTGAGTCTTGCGGGTCCAACCGCGCAGACGTCCCTGTTCAAGGTGAGTCTTGCGGGTCCAACTGGGCTCTGCTGGGACCTACCTCTTCAAGTCCCTCCAGTCCAATGTTCTTCTCATGAATTGTTAATAAGTGAGGTGAACTTTTGGACTTAAGCAAGGGGTTTTGAAAAGGGTTTAGTTTTAAGGTTTTCCATGGGATTCTTCCCGCGGAAGTTCTAATGTCACGTGCAGAAATTCCCGACTTTTCTGCTTGATCTTTGGGTATGATGCGGGTAGGTCTGTAACCTTCTCGCAAGTCAGGAGCGTTGAGTTCCATTTGTGTAGATTCTCCATGAGGTTTTGGTAGTTTTAAACATAGTGATCAATTATGTTAAACAACCAATTCCATCTTGGAGCTTCAAACAATCTAGTTCTCAACGTTCCCGCTATGCGGGGATGTTATTTTCGTTTCCGCAAGCATGGCCCAGAAGATCCTTCTTGGTTTCAATTCCCTGCGAGTGCTAAGTATGTGAAGGGTTTTGCCTTGACACTGTACCCGCACTCGTCTTATAGTTACTTTACTTCCAAGGTATTGTTGGCTTCAATTCCCTGCAGGTGCTAAGTATGTGAAGGGTTTTGCCTTGACACTGTACCCGCACATGTCTTATAGTTACTTGGTTGCCAAGGTAAGGGGGTATAGTCCCGCTTACTTTTGAATCTTTTTGAATTTTTTTGAAAGGATAAGAACAGTCTAACCGTTGAAGGGACGTCAGCGTGGTCTGACGGTTTCTTCTGACAGTTTCAGGACGTGCATGAAGTTATGGTGACGTGACAGTATATGGTCATTCCAGACGCTTTTTCAGGCGCGTGGGCGCGAGTTTTCGGGCGCGTGGGCGCGAAGTTTATGGCGCGCGTCCTGTCAACAGCTGTTGCCAGCTTGCTTTTTCCACGTGTCATAGTTTCATTGCACCTGCGATTTTCCGTCTCTCCGCATTAAATTCATCGCATTCATTGCGATGAGTATATAAAGGGAGGAGAGGATGCATCTCAATTCATAGTTTCACTTCATCTTCTAAGCGATTTCAGGCGAATACTCTACTTTTGTCGAGCATTCTCCTGAAATCGTTCTTCTTTCCATCCTCCGAAACATGTCTCCCATTCGTGATCCTGAGGCTATTGCCGAGGAGTCCGACGTGTACGTGGAGAACCCGACGTCTGACAAGGACGATAAGAGTACTGCTGGGGAGTGCCAGTGTGCTCTTTCCGTCGACGTTTATCAGTACATCGTCAGGAAGTTCATGCTCGAGCCCTTCGAGACTGAGTTTCCTGAGCCTCACCAGACGGTGTACGATGCCCCCAAGGGCAGATAGGGGTGTATGCTGCATTCTTCATCTATGGGAATCTCAGGTTCCCATTGACGAAGTTTGTGTACCGTGTTTTGGAGAGACACGGTGTACACCTAACGGAGTTGCACCCGATGGCGATCGCAAAGGTTCGCCATTTTGAATGGGTGTGCCATATTCTGGGCGTTGAGCCCCGCGTCGACCGCCTGATGACCTTCTACTCCTGGAGGTGCATCCAGGGCTGGTATACCTTGGTCAATCGGATCAAGGGTTTGAAGATCTGCGCTACCGAGCGCAGTCTTCGTTCTTGGAAGCGGGAGTTTTTCTATGTCTCCGCTCGCGTCGTTCCCATTGCGATGACGTTCAAGAACGGGAGGGCGCTCCCTAGCCTTCACGCCTCCAAGTACCAAGAGGCGGAATGGTTCGCCAAGATATCCCAGATCCAGACTCCGGTTTACCGCTTTGCGGAGTCTGGGATGGTGATGCTTGGGATGAGCCGGGTATGGAAGGATGCTGGGGCAGAGGCGCCACAGATTCCTATCGTCCTCGAATACGGTTTGAACTCTATCCCTTACGGTATGCTTCATATCTTTTTGCTGATTTAGGGTTTTTGCTCTAACCATCTCTTTCTTTTTATTTTCATAGGGAAACAACTTGCAGTCTCTTCTGCAGCCGCGGGAGAGCGGTGGTCCCGCTCGGTTGGGTACTCGTGATCTTGACGAGAACGAGTTGCCCATCCTGGAGCAAACGGCGGATCGGTTTGTGGAGGTCTACCCGCCGGGCCACGAGATTCTGAGCGCCAGGCGGCCAGGTAAGGGACTCTTTAACCCTCGCCCTCTCGATGCTCAAACCTCTGCTGGAATTCCTCTAATTTTGTCATCTTCTGATGAGGAATCCACAGATGGTCCTTTCTTCATGAGGAAGAAGAAAGCTGCCGGCGTGAAGGGCAAGGCGAAGGTTGCCTCCACTGCCGATCAGGGGAACCGGTCTGAGTCGGAGACCAAAAGTGAGGAGGCGGCGGGGAACCCTGGTGGTGGTGAGACAACTGTCTCGGAGGTTGAGACTGTTGTCACCTCCGATCCGCCCAGTACGACGACGTTGACCGGCGTGAAGAGGCCGGCTCCATCGGGTTCGTCCCCGCCTGTCAGAACCTTCAAGCTCAAAAAAACTCGTAAGTGTAAATTAATCTTACCCGCAATTCTTTCCGCCATTGTTTTTAATATCTTGTCTTCATGCAGGCGTGGATGCTACCGCATTCCAGAGTGGAGCGGGAAGGAGCAGTTCTGGACCCACGACGGTAGGTTTGGTCAACCTACCCGAGGCGATGACCCAGGCAGCTGCGCCTGTTTGCAGCATTGGTTCAGTTGCTCATCCCGTTGAGGCAACTGTTCCAACTGTAACGTCCTCTCCGCCGGCTGTCAGTGCCATATTCACTGCATCCTTCACTGAGCCGGCGGTGATTGTTTCCGCGGGCTCCGCAGCGGCGGCCACGGTTGTGAGTTCACCTCCAGTGAGTTCACTTCCGGTGGTCTGTACCGCGGCGGCTTCAACCGTGCCTCCGGCACCGGCGACTCCCTCGTCCCCAGCCGGTTCAGCAGGTATGTTCAGGGTTGGGGCTTCTAGCCAATCTCTGCCTCCTTCCCATCTGCCTGACCTCTTGGATGGATATCCCTTAGGTTCGGGTGATGGGTTTGGCGGCTATCGGCCTGTTGTCGACCCTACAGGTGCGTAGGGTTATTTTGGCCTATTTTTTTTTATCATCTTTTCCTAACTGCATTTTGTTTTTGCAGTTTCGGATTCCAATGAGGTGTATGTTCCGCGGTGGAACATCCGCCGAGGAACAACCCTTCGGACGGCTGTGGACTGCGTCGAGTGGGCGCGTCACGCCGCCCCAAGTGGTGCGTTGGGGGAAGCTATGTCTAGCTACCAAGAGGGTAGGCTGACGAACGAGCTTCGGATTCTCCTTGCCCGGATGCAGCCGCGCGTCGAGTTGCTTTGTCGTGAAAACGACAGGTTAAAGACGACGCGTATCCAAGAAGTGGCTCAGGCGCGGGCCATCCGGGAGGAGAACAGGAGACTTTCCGTCGTTGCTGCGGAGAAGGAAAAGGCCTTCAAGGCCCTCGAGGTTGAAGTTCAGGCCCGTCTCGAGGCTCGTTCCAAGGCTACTCAAGCTGTTAACGAACAGCTTAGGTTGGCTAAGGAAACTGCGCGGAACGCGACCGAGAGGGCCACCAAAGTTGAAGCTGTTGCTGAGCCTCTGCGCGCTGAGAATGAGGAGCTTAAAGCCAAACTAGAGAGGCTCCAGCAGGCTCATGATGCCTTGGCCATGGAAGACGCCAAGAAGCTCCAAGAGATCTTGGATCAGAGGGGTATGCTTGACCACACTGAGCGTAAGCTAAAGGGCGTTGAAGAGGCTGCTACTAAGGAAGTGTTGCTTGCCAACCTTAACAAAAATGAAGCCGAACTCGCCCGTAACCAAGCTCGAGGCTCTGATCACCAAGGAATGGCTTCTACGAGAAGCGTTGTCGCAGGTGCGTAGCTTCATAATATCTTTACGCTTTTCTTTGTACTTAGAAAAGGTTTTGATACTTTGTATTTTTCCTTGTTGTAGGTTGTGCATCGGATCTTCACGAACACATCTTATGACGATGCCATGAGCACAGCCCTCAACGCTTCCCATGAGGATGGGGAATAGGCTGGTTTCTTGCTTGGTCTGGGGTTTGTTGAGAAGGGCATCCCGCCTTCCAACTTCCCTCTTTATGACGTAGACACTGAAGCTGCCTATGACCAAGCAGTGAACCAGTATGCTGCCTTCCCGCATCCGGTGGTGGAGAAGGTGAACGAAATTGCTGCTGCTGATGATGGGCTAACCATTCTCAAGACTTTCCTTGAACCGCCACAGCCAACTGATGGTGCGGGTACAAGTAGGTTTGGAGGGAGTGGTCCTGAAGTTTGAACCTTGAGATCCCTTCCCACCGTTAGGATAGATTTATATTTCTGTAGGCGGGTAGATACCCGGCCATTCTTGTAATGTTTGAATTTTTTATGAAATATAAATGTTTGTGCGGGTAGGACCGCCAATTTCACTAGATGACTTGCTTTATAAACGTTATATGACTTGCTCATGCATATTATAGCTTAATTTGGCACTTGTTTTGCCGCATAAACAATATATGATTCGCTCGTGCATACTTTAGTTTAACTTAGCAATTTTCCAAGTGTTATGAATAAGTTAACCGTTCGACGCGCGGTTGTCAATAGGTTAGTGTTCAGTTTCCTTTATCATGATTGTGCGGGTAGGACCGTCACTTTCATTTAGTGGATGACCAATCTTCACCTATAACTGACCTGCGTGAAGGTTTGCTGTTTTTTGTGTTTATGCGGGTTTTGTCGCCGTCCACACGCAACGACTTCCCCACTTATTTATGCGGTGAATACCGGCATATCAGTGTTGAATAAGTTAAACCTTTCGACGCGCGGTTGTCAATAGGTTAATGTTCAGTTTCCTCTATCATGATTGTGCGGGTAGGACCGTCACTTTCATTTAGTGGGATGACCAAACTTTACATATAACTGACCTGCGTGAAGGTTGTCCTCATCTCTTACAAATTTTTGCCGTTTTTTGTGTTTATGCGGGTTTTGCCGCTATCCACACGCAACGACTTACTTCCCCACTTATTTATGCGGTGAATACCGGCATATCAGTCTGGAAAGTTCATAAGTATAAATGTAAGGCCATCAGCGTCAATGTGGTAAGGAGAATCATTTCCATTAGAAGTGGCTCTGGGCCTTTTCTTTACAAGTTTGGAATTGATCTACATGCAACCTGTGTAATTGAACTCCCTTCCATGTTCTTGGGATGGGGGTGTCATCGAGCCTTTCGAGCAGATATTCACCTGGTTCGGAATCTCGTTGTTTACGCAGTATGTAGTCTCCAACATTAAAGCTGCAGTTTCATTCGTGTTTTCCCCAACTGGGGTTCTACACGCATTAGCCTGCTCAGCGTTCATTACGCCACGAGGTGCGTGAGTTTCCCATCTCTGACAAATGATTCGACGATGTCCTTTAAGTCTAAGCATTCCTCGGTGGTGTGGCCTCTTGTCCTGTGGAAGTCACAGAATTTGCTTTGATCAGCGTTTGGACGCTGTCGGATAATTGGAGCCTCTGGCCATGGGAGCCTCTCAGTGGCGAATATCTCGGTGACGCTTTTGGTGAGTAGCGTCCATCTGGAGTTCCGGTTCGACGACTGCATGTTATCCTTTCCGCCTAACCGAGGGCGAGAGCTGGATGAGGTGTCATAGTTTACCCTTGACTGCCAAATGCCTAGCTTCCTCTTTTTGTTTAGTCGGGCGGTGAGGACGTTGTTTTCTCTTGTTTTCTGGGTGTAGAGGTTTGTGCTCTGGGGAAGATCTCTACCCAGTTGCTTTTCCATTTCCGCGAAGCGTTTAGCTGCTGTCATGATGGCATCCCACGTGGATGGCATGCCGTCTTTACCCGTTAAGGTGCGGATGAGCTCTGGGTCCTTCGCGCCCTGGATGAAAGCAGCGCGAACAAGATCTTTGCTAATAGTGCCTAGACTTAGCTTCTTTGAATTGAAGCGCGTGATGAAGTCTAGTAAAGACTCATCTTCCTCTCGGATGCAGTTGAGGATCGTCCATTGCTCTTCGGTATACTTTCTTTGTTGACTGAAGTGTTGGCTGAACTTCTGCTGGAAGTCCGCCCAATCGTAGATGTGGTGGACCGGTAGACGGTCAAACCACGCTCTGGCTGCTCCAACCAGCGTCATCTGGAACATATAACACCACGTGGGTTCCGTCCAGTTGCTGACGGTTGCCCCCGCTATGAATCTGTTCAAATGATCCTCTGGGTCGGATATACCATCATAAGTGCCGATGTTGGACATCTGTTTGGCACTTCTCGGGGCGACTGCTTCCGCAATGTCCCTTGCAAACTTGGATGTTCCCGCATTTGCAGCAGTTGGTCTAAAGGTTTTGGAGAAGTCACGTGGGTTTCCCCCCGCGTTCCTTTGTTTGAAGGTTTCTCCAAAATTCCTTCTCGGTTGGAAGTCTGTTTCCTTACGCTTCCATTTCGCCCTATGGCGAGGGTTTGCGTCGGTGTCGGATTCCTCCCGATCATCGTCCGAGTACTCGCACTCACTGCTCATGTTGAGCTGTTGTCGAGTGCTTCCAAATTCGTCAGCCTGTTGGATGGAACGTAAGCGTTCGTCCAACTCAGCTTGGAATTCCTTCTGACGTGCTTCCACCCACGCTTTAACTTATTCAAGTGTTTGGCGGGGGAGCCTCGTCTGTTATCTTTCCACCTGGGTATCAATGAATCCCAGGGGATGATTGTTTACTGCACTTGCCCCGGCTTGGGTAACCGGGGTAGTGTTCGTAAAATTCACTGCACTTGCCCCGGCTTGAGTAACCGGGGTAGTGTTCGTAAAATTTGTGTACTCGCCGGTGTTCCTCCCAGTAGCTGGGGTTGTGATTACCGGGGTTTCTTGGTCACTCGCTGGCCTCGGGACCGGAATAACGTTAACCATCTTTCCAGAAGTTTTGAAAAAACTGAAAAAGAATAAGTTCTAGCTTTTATGCACGGATGACGCCAATGAAGAAACACTAAATTACCCCGGGCAGATTACGGATAATCTGGGGGTTAAGTAGATGTTTCCCACGAGGGTTTGGTCCGGCAAATATGGTTATCCTTCTGATGACCTGCAAAACAGACACCGTGAGCTCGTCACTGAGAAGGGGGGGGGGTACCTCCTTGTGACCACCCTCCGGCGTGAGAATCAGACTAGATTGCTCTTGAATATAAGTTAATCTAATCGAAGGTGTACATATTCTTCTTGAGTTTTGGCGATTATTAGATGTTTATGTTTGGAATATTCGAGTAATTACAAACCCTTAAACCATTTCAAAACCGGTTTCTTCAATATCTGAGTGAGTTTCGGTTTATCATATACTTCTTGAAAAACTTTCCTTCAGTTAGTTATATTATCATCGTAAAGCTCATCGTCAACAATTCTTCGAACAAATTCTCATTTCGGTTTATCATATACTTCTTGAAAAACCTTCCTCCTCTTTGTTGTTTAAGTGCTGGAAATCAGTTGATTATTTAATAATAATATCGTTGAATACTGTAAGGCCAAAAAGTTGTGACTTGCGATATCAAATTACGAAATCTATTATATATTTACGGTCAAGTTAATAATACATATCGGCGATAAATCCGGACACGAGACGAGAACTTCGACACGCGTTCAAGTTTAACGAGAAAGCTTCTAGAAACAATATGTTAGGCTATAAATAGGACTTGTATTTGTCATTTGTGTGTGTGTTTTGATGGTGTAAACAACCACCCAAGGGGAGCTCACCTTGGGTGGGATCGGTCCGTTTAATATTATGAATCTTTTGTACCGGTTACGAGATCGTTCCTTTATTTTATTGTTATATTATTTATGTTCGGATCGTTTGTTTCACCGCACCCGTCTCGAGCGTTTATCAAGAACAAAGCCGTTCGTTTGTCGGATCCGGTTTCGGGACCTACAATTGGTATCAGAGCTGGTCGAATCTAATGATTCACCTTTGTTCTTGATATTCGGGTTCTATTTCCGCTATTACCCGAACCGAGACTTTAATTCCGTTAAAGTTTTGAAAATAAAGTTAGAAGTTTGGAAATAAGGTTTGAAGATTTAAGAAGATAAAGTTGCTTGAAGCTCGTCTTGTTTGCAGATCCAGATTCGTAGCCGGTTTTAAGTTGTATGTGTGGGAGGTTTGGAGAGAAGGAGAGTCCGGAACTGCCTCGTCGGCGGTGGCGGTTCGCATCCCCGGTGGTTAGATCTGACAGTAGGCTGTGTGATGAATATGATGGATTATCGTTGTATGTCCGGGGACCTGTATGGTTAATGGTGGTGGTAGAGGCAGCGGAAGAAGCCGTGGTGGGTCAAATCTAGGTTTCAGCGAATGGTGTGTCACCGGAGCTCGTTTTTCAGTGAACTGCTTTCCGGTGGCTGTGAGCATCGGAATACGATTTTCCGACGAAAGTCAGATCTGGCAACGGGGTTTGAACGGTGACTGAAGGAAGAAGGAAGTAGTTTGTGATGTTTGGAGAGTGGCCTGTCGGAGCTCGGTTCTCCGATCGGAACATGGTTTTTCCGGTAGTTCATAATGGAAGATGGAGGTGGCGGCTGTGGTGACTGAAACACAACTTTCCGGGTTGGATTTGCTGGTAACCATTGATGAGGATAGCGGTGAAGATGGATGTTACCGGAATACGATTTTCGGCGGAAGGTCACTGGTCCAGAATGTTGGCTGCTAAAAAATGATGGTAGGGTTTCTCGTTCTACTGGAAAGCTAGACATTATTTTTTGTTATTGTTTTGGGCTAGGGTTCACCAACATGGGCCTAAGTTGGCTGTTCAAAAGGATCAAGAAATGGGCTGTCATTTTCTATTAGGCTTGTTTAAATATGTTGGGCTGCTGGACGTTTATTTTGACAGATTCGTTGAATTGGTTTGGGAAAAGTGATTATTTTTGTGCCGAGAAAGCATTGTTTTTCAGGGTTGACCAACTGAAGAAAGTCAAATTTGTTCGGGTTTCGTATTGTTTAACCGTGTTCAAAGCTTGTTATTTCTAAGGCGTTTGAAAAGTTGGATCCGAAATGTGAACTTCGAACAAAATAATAAGTTTTGTTCATTTGATCGATGAAGCCGGTAATTCAAGATTGATTTGTGGAAATTCGAGCTCATCTCATGCTTATATACAAGCGATAACTACTTCAATATTAAATATAGGTGGATCATACCTTGAGGGAGTGAATTGAAATGAAGAGGCATCGATTTATCGGGTGATTTGTGAAGATGCGAGACACGGTGAGACAAAGTTTTGAGATCACAAGTCAAGGGGGTGATTGTAAGGCCAAAAAGTTGTGACTTGCGATATCAAATTACGAAACCTATTATATATTTACGGTCAAGTTAATAATACATATCGGCGAGAAATCCGGACACGAGACGAGAACTTCGACACGCGTTCAAGTTTAACGAGAAAGCTTCTAGAAACAATATGTTAGGCTATAAATAGGACTTGTATTTGTCATTTGTGTGTGTGTTTTGATGGTGTAAACAACCACCCAAGGGGAGCTCACCTTGGGTGGGATCGGTTCGTTTAATATTATGAATCTTTTGTACCGGCTACGAGATCGTTCCTTTATTTTATCGTTATATTATTTATGTTCGGTCGTTTGTTTCACCGCACCCGTCTCGAGCGTTTATCAAGAACAAAGCTGTTCGTTTGTCAGATCCGGTTTCGGGACCTACAAATACTATCGGTGGAATCGTCGGCAATCGCTCGCTAGTCATAGTAGGTTTTTTAAGCTTTTTGAGAGACATTCCAGATTTTCTTTTATTCGTATAAACTTATTTATATTTTTCAAGTTTAGTGTCAGGAGTATCCCACGAATTATTCACATGCTCTTCAACCATACTTCATAAATGCAATGTTTTTATCTTTGAGGCCTACTATTCGTGTCACTAGATAAGCCTTGTATTCAGCATATAACTCATCTATAGAATAATCAAAACTGAACATGTTGTTAGTTTTCTCTAACCATTAGCGTGTTGTTGCATAAACTATGTCATGCAAAATAAGTCAACAACAAAACATTTGTGTGACTCATTGCCGATTACAAGTGGCTTCGGATTTAGGGTCACCTTCTTTGTTTTAGAACTACTCGATTGCCAATTGTTTGGGGGCAGATAAGGATTGGAGAAAATATAACATTGGTAACTTACAAACAAACCGTAGTGGAGTGGAAAACATGGATCCGGTTAAGAAAACAAAGTCGGAATGGGTCAAATTGTCAAAGACTATTGAAGAAACATGAACCGATCCGGGACGGATCAGAGTAGGCAGAGTTTTCAGTCGGATTCTTCGTTGTTACATATTTGCATGCATAAGAACATAATACCATGAGGAGGTAGGCGGAGTTTTGGGGGAGGAGACAAGCTAGTCAAGATGGGAGCATTCACTTGTATTTATAGATGGTTGTTGAGTTTAACCTTAACAGGCATGCCGGTGTTATTTTACATGGACTGGGCTTAACATAATATGTGTTGGAGAAAAGAAATATAAAAAAGAATATCTTATGGAGGGCTGACTATCGGTAGTATATATGTTCTTCATACGCCCTTATTACTTAAGTTGGAATGGAGATTTTATAGTAGTCAAAACTCTCTTTGGAGAAAAATCATCGACTCCATACATGGATATTATGGAAATAAGTTTGATGTTTTCGATAAAGAAAGGGTGGTCAAATGTATTGGAGTTTAGAACATAATTGTTAAAAGTATTCATGTGCTTATAATTTGTTTTATTTCCTTTTTTAGAGGGTTTTTTGTTCGTCTTACAAAAATGATGTGATGTAGATGATCGACGGTGCATAATAAGATTGACAATGTTCTTACAGTTTTGAACTAGAGTAGCTATATTATAAAAAATAATATATAGTAATAATAATTACTCTATTATTAACATAATTAATCTAGTTATTTGTACAGTTCTCACAATAAAAAGTCGTTTGTATTTAATCCAAATTCCCTCTTTTTCTCTCTCTCTCTCTCTCTGTATTAAGTTGCATATTAAATTAGCAATTTTAAAAAAGTATTACTAATGTGGCACACAGAATGAATGTAATTCGAATGGTACAACACACAACTATTATTTTTTTAACTTTTAGCCACAAACAAAATTTGAATGTATGCCTATCGGTACAACATACGATAAATGCATGAATTTGTTTTTAACTTTAGCCCCGGCTAAAAACTAACTAGAACCAATTTTTAAAAACCAGTATGTACCGGTTGATTGAACCAGTTATACCGGGTTTTAGTAAAAGCGTTGATATTTAAAGCCTGGTATTTTTTTAACAGTTTGATATTTAAAACATGGTATTTTTTAACGGTTTGCTAGAGCCCAACTATAATGCAATTAAGTCTTTTCCAGATTTTCTATTTTTGTTTAGGTAGAGGGTTGACTAGTCAAATATTTTTGCACAATTTCACTTTAGACCCCATCTTTGCCATATTTTCATTAACGGCTTAAATTGTAAAAGGAAGTTATATATATTATAAATGAAGTATTAAAACAAAAATAAAGCATATTAAAGAAATGTCAAAAATATTATAAAAGAAAGCATGACAAATTTAAAAAATATCTTTCAAAAAATAGTTGTTGGGTTTAGTTATTCAACAAAAGCTCACAAAAATGAGATGTGTAAGAAACCATAACTAACATGTATCAGGTGGAGACCAAACTAACAAGAACATAAAAGTAAATAACACATATTTTCTTTTTGGACTATTGGTTTTTATTGGTCCAAAGTATTTCTTTTTTGCCGGCGCTGGTCCCAACTATCACTTTAACTGCCAACGGTCCCAACTTTCACACATGTGTCTGCCACCAGTCCACGACTAACCGAGTACTAACTCCGTTATGTTTTAGCTGACGTGTCCATCCTACGTGTTAAAAAACGTTGACGTGGCTGCCTGCGTGTATATTAATAACAAAAACCCGTCTCCTCCTGTATATTAAAACCCTAAACCCAAATCGATATCTCCAATCGATCGACGATCAAGAACAACCCCAAATTAAAACCCTAATTCAATCATTGAATCGATCGAACAGGTTACAAAATCTGTTGTGGGGCATTTGAATCATCATCTTCAATCGATCGAACAGGTTGGAAGCCCTAATTTTAACAATGGATAATCAAGTACGTATTTCCTTCCACACTAATGGGGCATTTGATGTTGCACCACCGATTTTAAGGTATGTTGGTGGAAAAAAAACTTCATTAATGTTAGATGTTGACAAACTTTCATACTTTGAGTTATTGGATTATGCAAAGGATTTTGGTTCATACAAATCGAAAGATGGTCTTTGGTTGTATTGCAAGATTCCTGGTGATGGTCGTTTAAAGCTATTAGTTAGTGATAAAGAAGTATTTGAGATGTTGTCTTTGATTAGTTCTAGTTCCAGGTCTGCACAAGGTTTGGTTTTATATGTTCAAACTGATAAGTTAAGGAAAACCACAACCGATACCAGTCACCCTCAAGCCTAGCCAATTAACTCTCCTGCCCAGCACATTATCTCTGATGACCAGCCCATTAAGTCTCCAGCCCAGCCCATTTTCTCTCCAGCCCAACAAAATATATATGAAGCCCAGCCCATTAGCCAACCAGAAGTTTGCTTGAGTCCTAGTTCAAAGGTTAAGAGGTACTCCAAGCTCACAGCTAGAAAACAAGTTCCACCAACTTCAACACTTAAATCACCAGCTAAGGTTACTAGTTTATCACTTGGATCTCCAGTTAAGGTTAAAGACACCACACTTAAACCACCACCAATTGACACAAATAAAGATGAAATAGAGAGTGGTAGGTCAGATTTAGAGAGTTCAGAAGATGATGATTCTGATGATGAGTCTTATAAATTTGATGATTTGGATGATGATGGATCTGAGAAAGATGATGATGAGTGGATAGGTTTAGTTGCTAAGTTACAAGAGGTGAATGAGAAAGATCTTGAAACAAAAAAGAAGTTACTTGAAGAGTGTCTAAAACAATCCGCTGATGCAATTAAAGAAGCATCTAGTAGTGCTGAAGATTCTGATGCTTATAGTGACACATCTGGAGAGAGTGAAGATGATGACATAAGAGGGAAGAAACAAAAAAAAATGTTCCAGTTGTAAGTGAATAAACTAATTGGTCTAAGTTTAAATGGGTTGTTGGGATAAAGTTCCCCACTAGGGAAGCTTTCAAAGAAGCAGTTTCAAATTATGCTGTCACAAATGGTAGAAATGTTTACATTGCTACAAGTAACAAGAGTAGAGGGGGACATGTAGGTGTCAAATGTGTGGAAGGGTGTCCATTTAGTGTATATTGTTCATTTCACAAGGGCAAGAGTTGCTATATGGTTAAGACTGTTAATAGTAAGCACAACTGTCAGAGAAACATGGTAAAGAATAGACAATTGACTGCTAAGTTTATAGCTAAAGACTTATTGCCTTTATTCAAAGCTAAACCTCTATGGAAAGGTAAAGAAATCCAGGATGCAGTTAAAGAGAAATATAAGGTTCTTATACGTAAATGGTTGGCTTACAATGCCAAGCATTGTGCATTTAAGATGCTTCACGGGTCAATGAGGGAGCACTACAGTAAAATTGGGTCCTACTTGGCAGCTTTGAAACAAATAAATCCAACTTCAACCTTTACTTTGGTAACTGCTCCACCAGGGTTTAATACCCAGGACCCAGGTTCAAACTTGGAGACATTTTTTAGATTATTTGTGTGTTTTGATGGGGTGAAGAGGGGGTTTTTGGAAGGTTGTAGGATGATTTTGTGTTTGGATGGTTGTTTTTTGAAGACCTTTTTAGGTGGTATGTTGTTGGTTGCAATTGGGAGAGATGCTAATGATCAAATGTACCCTGTGGCATGGGCTGTTGTTGAAGGTGAGTCTAATGATAGTTGGGAATGGTTCATGGAAGAACTAAGAAAATGCCTAGATGTCCAAGATGGTGGAAAGGACTGGACACTTATCTCTGACCAACAAAAGGTATGACCTTACTTTGTTAATATCTAAGTTATAAGTTGTAAGTTCTAGATGTCTAAAGTTTCTCTATATTTATATGACAGGGATTAGTGAATGCTGTGTATTTGATTTGGAAAAATGCAGAGCATAGAAACTGTGCAAGGCACATCTTTGCAAATTGGAAAAAGAAGTTTAAGGGTAAAGAGTTAAAGACATATTATTGGCAGGCATGTAGGGCTTATAATGAGCCTGACTTCAATGATGCTATCAAGGAGATGAGAGCAATATCAAATGATGCAATGGATGATTTCATGAAACAGAATCCTAATTGCTTTGTAAGGTGCTTTCTTAACGGTAATACATGTTGTGATGTCATAGTGAGTAACATGGCTGAGACTTTTAATGGAACCATAGTTGAGGCAAGAGCTATGCATATTATAGACATGTTAGAATCAATTAGGCTCACAACAATGACTAGGATAATTACTAAGCATTCTGAAATGTTAGCTGAAGATATGGTTGTGTGCCCAAGGATACAAAAAAAACTTGATAGAGCAAAAAAGTGGGCCCAATGTGCAGTGTTCCCATCAGCATATAATGTGTTCCAAGTTAAAGATTTTGCTGATGATCTTGCTGTGGACTTGAATAACAGGACATGTTCATGTAGAAAGTGGGACTTAACAGGTATTTATGAACTCAATAATTCAATAATTAAGTTATTTATGACAGGTCTTCCAAAGGTGAATAGAAACTGTGCAAGGTGACAGGTCTTCCAAAGGTGAATAGAAACTGTGCAGGGATTAGTGAATGCTGTGTATTTGATTTGGAAAAATGCAGAGCATAGAAACTGTGCAAGGCACATCTTTGCAAATTGGAAAAAGAAGTTTAAGGGTAAAGAGTTAAAGACATATTATTGGCAGGCATGTAGGGCTTATAATGAGCCTGACTTCAATGATGCTATCAAGGAGATGAGAGCAATATCAAATGATGCAATGGATGATTTCATGAAACAGAATCCTAATTGCTTTGTAAGGTGCTTTCTTAACGGTAATACATGTTGTGATGTCATAGTGAGTAACATGGCTGAGACTTTTAATGGAACCATAGTTGAGGCAAGAGCTATGCATATTATAGACATGTTAGAATCAATTAGGCTCACAACAATGACTAGGATAATTACTAAGCATTCTGAAATGTTAGCTGAAGATATGGTTGTGTGCCCAAGGATACAAAAAAAACTTGATAGAGCAAAAAAGTGGGCCCATAAATTTGCAGTGTTCCCATCAGCATATAATGTGTTCCAAGTTAAAGATTTTGCTGATGATCTTGTTGTGGATTTGAATAACAGGACATGTTCATGTAGAAAGTGGGACTTAACAGGTATTTATGAACTCAATAATTCAATAATTAAGTTATTTATGACAGGTCTTCCAAAGGTGAATAACAAAAATTGTATTTACAGGTATACCATGTAAGCATGTGTGTTCAGTTGCTGGGTTTCTTGGAAGAAATGCTGAACAGTTTGTTAGTGATTGTTATCTTAAGGATACATATTTAAGATCATATTCATACACTATTCCACCCTTGCCTAGTGAAAGGTATTGGCCAAAAGTTGATTATCCTTTGGACCCTCCTCCCATCAAAAGTCAACCTGGAAGACCAAAGACAAAAAGAAAGAAAGATCCCCATGAAGATCCTAAGAACCCATGTAAATTGACAAAACATGGAGGAGAAATGAGTTGCAGCAACTGCAAAGAAAGTGGTCATAACATTAGAACTTGTACAAAGCCTAAGACATCTAAGAATCAAGCCACATCAGAAACTGTTGCAAGGGGAAGGTCAACAAGGTCAACTCAAGCCACACTAGAAAGTCAACCAACACAGCAGTCAACAGGTTCTAAGAGGCCACGGAGGATGACAAACGAGTCAAGTCAACCAACACAACAATCAACAAGTTCTAAAAGGCCACGGGGAAACACAAAGGCCAAAGGCAAGGGGAAAGCTACTTGATGGTTTATGGTTAATATATGACAAGGATTATGTTGCAGACTTCTTAATGTTTAAGTATTTTAATGGTTATCTATGTCAAAAACTTATGTTTAAGTAATGTTGCAGACTGGTTAATGTTAATGTTAATGTTGCAGACTTGTTATTATGCACAATCTGTTATGGGCATTTTGGTCATTTTGGTCATATTGTGGTCATATTGTGATATTGTTATTTTGGGCATTTTGGTCATTTTGGTCATATTGTGGTCATTTTGGTCAGTTTGGTCATATTGTGGTATTGGTCATATTTTGGTCATTTTGGTCAGTTTGGTCATATTGTGGTATTGGTCATATTTTTATTTTGGTCATATTATAGTCTGATATGCAATTTTGGTCATGCAGTTGACTTTATGCACAATCTGTTATGCAGACATGAGCACTCATGGTGGGTTTTATGTGCTCACAAAACACACAAACCAGTGTTTGCTTGCTTTGGTAGATTTTCTTTTTAGTTTCTATTTATTAAATGGTAGATTTTCGTTTTAGTTTCTAGGTGCTAAATGTTATGGGCATTATGGTAATTTTGAAGTCAAGTTTAGTCTGATATGCAATTTTGGTCATTTTGGTCATTTTGGTCATATTGTGAAGTTAATTTTGACCATTTTGTTTGTGCAGTAATGTTACATAACATGCTAACAATCAGTTCTTGATTTGGCTGCATAAAGTGTTACATTTTCTTGATTTTGGTTACCAACACATTGTTACAGATTATATGTACTTGATAGCAACAACATCCATTACAAATCAAGTCTATATATGGAGAACAACAACATCCATTAACATTAATACAAATTACATGAAATTGATAGCCAAGGGGTCCCAAGAAAACATCTTACAATCCACCATAGTGCTATGACAACAATTGCTAAACCTAAAACAACATTACTCTTCCAATTGGACCTTTTCAATGAGAGTTGAAGCTTCAAATTCTTGTTCTCTTCTTCCAACACCATGTTCTTTAGCTTTAAATTTTCTATTTGCATCTCTTTTATCTCTTGATCTCTTTTTGAACTGTATTCCTTTAAGAAGACATCAAAATCTTTTCTCCACATGAACATTTTGCAGTCTTGATTCTAGCCACAAAAGAAGAAGGAATTCATGTAATAAATTTAACTTGAAAACAGTAAACTAGACAATGTACTTACAGGCCATAAACGGCAGCCGTAGAATTCATCCCCATTTCGAGAACTTCTATGACCAGCAATCCTAGAAACTGCAATTAAATCGTGGTGGCAGTAGACATTGCCCTGTAAATCAATTTTAACAATTTTAGGGTTTCTCTTACTAGCAGATGTACAAGACGATGATGAACTCATTGCGAGTAGAGTGTGATTAGGATTAGGGCTTAGGAGTGAAATCGATTCAATGATTGAATTAGGGTTTTAATTTGGGGTTGTTCTTGATCGTCGATCGATTGGAGATATCGATTTGGGTTTAAAATTAGGGCTTCTAACCTGTTCGATCGATTGAAGATGATGATTCAAATGCCCCACAACAGATTTTGTAACCTGTTCGATCGATTCAATGATTGAATTAGGGTTTTAATTTGGGGTTGTTCTTGATCGTCGATCGATTGGAGATATCGATTTGGGTTTAGGGTTTTAATATACAGGAGGAGACGGGTTTTTGTTATTAATATACACGCAGGCAGCCACGTCAACGTTTTTTAACACGTAGGATGGACACGTCAGCTAAAACATAACGGAGTTAGTACTCGGTTAGTCGTGGACTGGTGGCAGACACATGTGTGAAAGTTGGGACCGTTGGCAGTTAAAGTGATAGTTGGGACCAGCGCCGGCAAAAAAGAAATACTTGGGACCAATAAAAACCAATAGTCCTTTCTTTTTTCATAATCAAGAAGCATTTTAATTCTTTTATCATGAGAAGTGTAAGAAACCATAACAGACAAGAATTAAATGTATCTGATGGGGACCATGAAAGAAACCGTAACAAACAAGAACATAAATGTATCAGGTGGGATCATGAGATGTGTAAGAAACCATAACTGATATGCGTTAGGTGGGGACCAAACTGATAAGAACATAAAAGTAATAACACATATTTTCTCTTTTCATATTCAAGACGCACTTCAATTCTTTCATTATTTTAAAACGTTTATGACCTTTTCATATGTTATTTAAGAAAAAAACTCTATAATTACAAAGTTTTCTTTATCTTTAATATAAGTGTAAATTTATTATATAAAAAGTAACACAAAAATTTACGTCATTATGTCTTTCTACTCATCATGATGTATTTTTTTTAATACTAATAACCCCGTTGTGTAATCCTAATATCTAATTACAATGATAAAATAAAAAAAATTATCAAATACAAAAAACACAATAGTGAATTCATATTACACAATGATTTAAAATGCAAAAAACACAATAGTGAATTCATGTTACACAATGACTTGAAATGATGACATGGTTTGACATAAAAACCTATTTTTTACCCGTTAAAAGTATACTGCATTTCTATTTAATTATGGTTCCGGATCCACAATTCATCAAAACCCATTTGTTGGATAACACTATACCCATATTTCTATTTAGGTTCGGTTTTGGTTCCGTGATTCATGGCATTAATCCCATGAAATGATGGCATAGTTTGACATAAAAACCTATTTTTTGCCCGTTAAAAATTTACTTGTAATTCTATTTAATTCTGGTTCCGGATCCACAATTCATCAAAACCCATTTGTTGGTTTGATAAACACACAATAATAATAAATAATAGCGTAAGGGGAAAGTTAACGTACAAATTAAATTAACGTGCTAATTATGAGAATCAACTAGTGTAATTATATATACAAGTAGTGTAATTACGTAATTACATCATAATGTACTTACACTATGTTGTATATATAATTACACTACTTGATTCTTACAATTAACATATTAATTTAATTAATATTTAATTCAAACCCATAACATATAATAGTCTTCTTTCTTTCTTTCTTTCTTTTTTTAACTTTGAAGCCCGAATAAACTCAAAGTAAAGGTTTGACAAAATAAGTCAATAAGTCACAACATATAAATATAAATTTCTACCACCTTCAGAGTTGGGTTAATAATCCATCTACAAATCGAACACGGTGCTATTCATCGAAAGCGGGTTCTTCTTCGTTAAAAGGATTGTCATTCCTTGGTTAACGTCCTCTTCAATCTTCATGTATTGCCTTTCAACTTCATGAATGTCTTCAAACGATGATATAATTAACTTGAATAATGTATGGTTAATTTTTTTCGCTACGTATGATTACAAAAATAGATCGTTACATATTCATACTTGTTTGTTTGCTTATTTGTGTTTATATGTTTTGAGGTTCGTGTTTGAATAGCAGGTTTGTCTTATATTAACACTTAAAATGAAATTATCAGAGGAAAATTACTAAAAAGACAACTTAGACAATTATTTTTCATAACTAGACGTAAGGATTTTACCTACAACATTCTAATCATTTCCTCTTTAATAAGAAAAACGCCACGTTAGAGTTAAGCCTTATTCGGCTCCTTTTGGGCTTCGAATTTTATAAAAAGTCAACGGGACCCGCCTTCAGAACAACTAGAAAATGACACGAGTGACAAGGAGGTTAAATTTGGCTTGCAAATTCTTTTTTTTTTTTCAGTCTACAAATCAAGTAGGCTAAGGGGCTGTTTAGTTTAAAAAAAATGGTTATATTGGTAACGTAAAAACTTGTTTAACTTTCGATGTTTGTTTTAAATAAGATAGCGTTTTCTTTAGGATTGACCGAAACGATAAAAACATGTATGACTGTTTTTATGATTTCCTAAAACAAAAGAAATAATTAGCTCACATGAAATGTTAACAATAACTAACGTATAAAATCTGCAATTTCTGTCTCACTTAATACAGAAATATTAAACTGATAATTAAGTGTTAACTTCTTCATTTTTAAAGAAAATATTGGTGACAATTTTTACAAGTCTTTGGATCTGATTTGATGTTTCGTTATTTTTTTCTTAAAAGAATTTATAAGGTCATCTCCAACCTTTGACACATAACATTATTTTCTTGATCTTATTATAGAGATATGGAGTACCCTTAACCATTCCTTTGAATATGGAAATTTTTTACTTGTTAGTCCCAAAAATAAATTAACGGGTATGTGACACCCAATCATTATTTGTTTTGCTAACAGTCTTTGAATGGTGTTCTTGTAATCTTTTCAAGTGTCTAGCCGTGTCATCCAACTTCAAGGTTGCTAAGAATAACATGGCAGTTGCTTTGAAAGATTTAGATACAAAGGTCATACAATTTTGTAACTATCCCTCGATGATAAAAAGAATGCAAGTATAATGGATTTGAAGAATTCGTGTGCGAATTATTTGAATGAGTGGACGTTGTAGACATGATTCGATAAATTTGTAGAACAGCTGTATGAAATGAAAAAAAAAGTCTGAATAAAAGCGATAAAAAAAGAAGTCATGAGTAACCAGAATAGTAAATCCTAAGTTTTCTACCAAAACTCAAATAATAACAAGTTGTAAATCCAATTTTAAAATTCAAAGTTAGTCATTTAATTGAATGTATTGATAAAAAAAAGTCAAGACCAATTAAAATTCCAAAAAGAATTAATTCAAGGCAAATTGGATTTTAATAACCCCAACTTAATGTAGTTGGGCGATAATAATCCTAACTTAGAAAAGTAGTTGTCACTGGTCCCAACTTTCATGCCATTTGTTTTCATTGGACATCTGTTAAAAAAACTTAACGGCGTTAAGTTTTTTCCAAATTTCAAACTAATATTTTGGGGTTTTTTATCAGAATGAGTATACGAGCCAAGTGATGCAAAATTTACCTCAAAACGGTGGTTTAAACGACTAAAGGATGCTTCAATTCAGGTGTTTAAACTTTTAATTAACAAAAATTAAGTTGTTTGGAACAGTGTTTCGAGTTAAGTTTTACATCAATCGATTCATATTCTCATTCAGATTAAAAGCTCTAAAACATCAACTTGAAATTTGAAAAAAAATTAACGTCGTTAAGTTTTTTTTAACGAGGTCTAATGAAAACAAATAGTCTGAAAGTTGGGACCGGTAACAGCTATTTTATAAGTTGGGATTATTATCACCAATTGCATTAAGTTGGGATTATTAAAATCTAGTTTGCCTTAATTCAAACACATGTTATTATTTATTATTGATTATTAATTAATTAATATGATTTAGGGTTGGGTTAGACATCTCCATTCACAATCGAACAAGGACATACACAAGTAAGATGGTAACTAAACTAATTTACGTTCTCGTTGTGTATTTGTACGTTTGGTAACTGCCGACGTTAGGGTTTCTAACGGATTTTCGTTTTAATGTAATTTCAGGTGAAGAGGCAACTGACATCGAACAAAGCAGCTGATATTCCTCTATCCTATCTTATCTATATCTATCTCTCTCTGTATGTATGTTATGTTAATCGAATCGATACAAACCCTAAAACCATTTCAAAACTTCAAAACCGGTTTCTTCAATATTTGATTTGAGTGAGTTTATAACTGCTATAGTTTGAGTTTTGGTTAATAGATGTTGTTTCTTTATGTTTGGAATTATATTTGAGGAGTTACAATTTATATTCAACTTATTTGATTAATTGACAACAAACTTATCCCAAAACGAATCCAAACTAAAACCAGTACGGTTTGGTTCTTTGTTTTTGTAAAAACCCAACGGATTTGCGTGTATCAACAACCGAAAAATCAAACTGAACCGAGTTTATATATTTTAATTCTTTTTTCAAGAAATTTGATCAAATATGTTACTCTTTAAGTATATTCTAATTAGACTGCTTGCCACACTTGTTTAGTTTATTATAAATTATGTTGGGCCCGTATACTATGATTACAGTTTACAATCTGGACCACTTGTAAGATTGGACCATTTGATAGCGAACTCGCACTCTTACATTGGACCAAAATGAGCCTGATCCAGTATCATCTACTTCTACCTTTTACATTCAAATAGGTCCGGTTCATATACTCATTTAAATCCACAAACTACCCAATAATCAACACTTCATTTATCAAACGCTCGGCCTAAATATATATATGCTTATGAGTCCAAAGCTGGGCCAGGTCTGCCCGAGACCATAATAACCAAAAGACAAACCCGTATAAACAATTGTCCGCGTCTGACTTTTTAGTCAGCATTGACCAACCCACTCTGAAAGTCACCTTTGACCCGGTAAAAGTCAAAATTGACTAAAACATCGCCAAATAAACTCTGCATTCCTCAACACTCAGAGGTCTATTCTCGGCCAACACTTTATCCTTATGACCTGTGAAATGTCCTTCATTCCAAAGTTCAGCGCCACCCACGTAAAAACAATAGGACAATCAATGATATGATAATTCTCTCTTTAAATCCTTAGCAGTGGCGTTTGGCCAAAGAGAATCACAAACAAAATATCGATCTAGTTTGCTTAGCCTCTTCCCGTCAGCGCTCATATATGTATACTAGTTCTGCCAACCCATGTTATATTCAAATAGACCAGCCAACCGAATAATTCCTCCAAGAAGAATTACATACCAATCTAGAAGACCCTGCATCACACTTCACCCATGAAAACCCACAGTCACCGAGTAGAATCTTTTACCTCTAGCAAATCAGCCAACATCCGAACTTGAGGCATAGATGTTAAACCAAGTTTACCTGTTCCGTCCTCTTACCCGAAACCACAATGAAATTTACCACTGACAACTTAGTGAGGATTGGCGTATCCCAAATGCAAAGCAGTCCCCCAGACCTATCCACTGCTTTAACAGCAATGAATCGAATGGACCTTGCCACATGCTCCTGAAAGGAATCTTAGAAGTGTTTCTTGACCCCCAACAAAATGAAATAAGTTTTCTCTTTTCAACCACTCTGCTTTGGATATGTCTGCCGCACTGGATCTTCCCTTGCTAAGTATTGAACTCCTTATAACCCCAGTCCCACCTCTTGACCCCCTTCATTCAATTCCATGGATTGAATTAGCATTAGGCTCGACCGATGTCCCCAAGTATAAAATATTTTCGGTTTAGCCCAAATTTAAGTTACTCTGGATCATCACCTTTTATGACTTTTGCAAACATTGAATTCTCTATCTCTCCATCTTGCATTTATGCCAGTTTAGTTAATCTTTCCCAATTGCAATAGACACATACTCTGCCATATCACAAATTTGTATCTGAGTCCGAGACACCCTTCATCATAAGTCCCCTGACGTAGGCTGTCGCGGTCTACTCAAACAATTAATTTTAAGACTTAAATACCTATAATAAGTACGGGTAAGTAAGGTCGTCTCCACAGGAATTCAAGGAAAGTACTAATTTTAATATTACTAATTTTAATTATTAAACTAAGTCGGATAGACGATGTCAAGCGGTTTTTAGAAAAGATTAATTAAACTAAATGATTACTTAAAAAGATTTGTAAACAATATTAATAAAAAGTATTCATTCTACGTTCGGGTTATGTGTTCCATACGTTAATCACAAATTCTTTCGTCTTTGGTTCTATAATAATTGCTAATCCTATTGTTTGATTTATGATGACAAACGATAACTTAAACCGAATTGTTGACACAAATGAACCCAGACACCACAATTGTCAAATCTATGTCTAGGACAACTAATTAAATGATAAGGTTTGATGATTATAGTTCAATAACACAAGAGCTTAACCCCTAAATGTTGATGAACAACCAAACAAACGTTACACAAATCAATAATCACAAACACAAACCTTAATCAACCAAATAACTAATTAAGCAAGAAAAATTCATATAAAATCAATCAAGCTATATTCATTAAGCACAAGAATCTGTTCTCAACAATATTTCACACAAAACCTTAGCCTAGAACGAATACGGGAACTTAGCCGAGCATCGACATAATCGTTAACACACTTATCTTGGTGAACATATGATCAATGATGGAACCGGAAGCTTCAGGATGGATGAAAATCGTCTTGGAACACCTCTTCTGCCTCTGGAAGTCGTAATAATCCAAATAGGGTCGAAAAATCGTTTATATAGTGCAACCCCTAATTTTTGCCGACTTTAAGAATCTTCACGTATCGCGAAGATGTCCTGACCTGCTTCTTCGCGTATCGCGAAGGACAAAATAGTCGTGCCTGAATTCTGTAACTTCGCGTATTGCGAAGTTGCCCCTCCTGCATCTTCGCGCATCGCGAAGATGCAATTTTCACCAGAATTATTATTTTATCTTCTTGAATGCCTCGTGATGTGTGCGTGTCCAATCTTTCACTTCTAAACCTTCATTCCAATCCCATAAATATCCTCGATAAGCTCCATAACTTCCAAGTTCCTAAAAACACATAACAATGCTTGAAGTAACAATGCTCGTTCATTTATTTAACTAAAATAAACTAATTAATATATAAAATTAACTAACTTTTACCCAACCATCATCCCCCCCCCCCCCGAGTCATGTTTCTGATGTGCATAGTTTTCCTTGTGAATCTTGTTGATCAGTCCCATTGATTGACTGCAACGTGAGATTAGACTTCATTGAGATAATTAATTGAGTAAATGAAGACAAATAGAGAAGGACGCTTTGATTATGTAATCTGATGAGGAGAGATTTGGATAAACTATATATTCCTTTAATGACTAAATAGGGTGAAGTTATACTAAAAAGAGCATAATAAAATCTAAAAAGTTTAGGAAGACATTTAGGCCCTTAGATCTAGGGTGTTAATGGTCAAGATTAAAAGAGAGGTAATTTTCATGGTGTGTTTTAGTCTTTTGAATGTTAATAGTGTTTAAAAGGGTAAAGCTGTCCTTTTCATTCCAATCAAACTAAGTGTTAATTAACTGATTAGATATACACCCACATCTGCTTAGCTCACACCTGCACCAATTTATAATTTATGTATCTACTAATTATTGTGTTAAGTCAAGGTTAATAACAATACATCATGTAACACCCCAGCTTAAACGGAAATGCCCGAGTGTGACGTACAGATTGTTCAAACACACGTGACACTATTTTGTGACCATAATAACATTAATTCATTAAAGCATCATGTAAAACAAGTTTGAAATACATCCAAATCAAAGATAAACAATAATAGTAATCCGTTTATTTGAATACCCTAAATAAACTAAGCATCTTCAATACTTCAACCTCTAATCACGGTACCTGTAACATATGTATAAAATATGGTTAGCTATAAATATAGCTGGTGAGATTTCCACAGTTTTATATGCTACGTAAAAATCATACAATTCCATGAAAACTTGTAAAATGCGCAAGTAAGGGTTCTTTACACTCGATGCAATGGACCTGAGTGTAAAGAACAAACTGCAACATTCGTCAATTTAGGACCCGAAAACCGACCGGTTTAAAATTTTGTTTTATTATTCGAAATTTGGTTATATATTAAAATCAATGCTTTATTATTTTGTTATTCACGTATTGTTACTTTGTTATGCATCACTCGTAGTTAGCTTCGTTCGACAAACGATTATTAAACTATCAACAATATGCAAAACTAACCCCTAAACTAAACTTTAATCCAATTTTGCATCACACATCAAAAAGCAAGGACCAGGGTGCAAATAATATTCAAACCCTCCTCCTTCTTCCTCCTCTAACCCGTCGCCAATACCCCCCCCCCCCCCCCCTTTCTGTTTCTTGAGCCGTAATTTACGAGCGTAATCACAAAACTGATATTGCCAAATCTTTTGTTGATCAAAAACAAGTCCAACCGACACTTTATTCATGGAAAAACGAATCAAAATCACATCTAATTGCGATTATAAACCCGTGGCTAACGTAGTAATGAAACACTATATAAGCGCGTCTATAACTCAATTCAACTAGCTCACACAATCCTTACAACACCACGATATTAAACCCTAAGTTAATTGCAGTAAACATAGCCGTGCAGGTCTCCTTTGAATCCAATTTGGGCCGTGACTTTTAACGTCGCCGTTCTCCTTTAAACCGTCATCTATTTCGGTAATTACAATATGCATTCAGTTCCTTTTTGATCGTTTAACCAAAACCCTAACCTAATTCTAATCAAAATCGATTAATTAAACGGATTTGGGATCTAGGGTTCATATTTGAGTTAGGGATGAACGCAAGATACATATTTAATTAACTTGGTTCGTATTATACTCAAATTGAGGCGCAGGCCTGATGGTCGGTGCATGTTCTTTAGGATGGAAACCGGCCTCGGTCGCGGGTTCGAGTCCCCCAGGCCCGGTTTTTAGAATTTTATTTTTTTATATACTTTTTAACCAAGTTTTGTTGATATTACACATATATAACATTAAGTAAACATGATTTTAACTAAACGGAACCTTGGGATGACTATTTCCCCTCATCTCGGCCCTAGTTTCACAACTTTCTTTTATATATACATATATATACCTTTATATAATGAGTATATGTATTTTTATAATAAATATAGTTAAAATGTTTTACCACTCGTTTAAATACACCGATCTAATAACTCATTGACGTTCAAATAGTAAAGTGCTTAATCCATCTATTACGTAGCATGTCATCAAAACTAGTATTTACCGTTCGACAATATATATATATAATGATTAACTATTCATAATTCATAAATATCATATCTTGGTTACATATAACCATTAACGTTTACCAATAATAATAATAATAATTTTGAGCATAAAATTAATAAAGTTCTAATAATAAACTTTTACTTAAAACAATCAAATCCCAAATTCGTTAAGTCTTGTTAATACTTCGCTTATATTTAATTAACATTACCCTTAAAAATTAGGGCATCCTTGTTGACGTATTTCGAATGCTTGAACGTGTTCATCCTCACTATTTATTATCTCATCCTCATTAATTAATCCACATATAAGGTAAGTAACTCACATTCCGCTTTTTACCGTTTTATATTTTGGAGGCGTTATGCGTTAATCATTTTTCACTACAATTCCACTATTTGAGTTATATGATATTGCTCAATTAGTTATACGTGCAAATGTGAATATGTGTTTATTTTATGTTTTGGTGTTGGTATCTCATCCTCATCCTCATCCTCATTAGTGTGATCATACGCCGTTGGAGTAGCTCGTTATCCATGGGATTCGAGTGAAAAGACAACTTTTATATTATTGTTATATTGTTGTTATGCTAGTTGTAGTATTTCATATTATCGTAAGGAATTGTCATTTTTATATTATATGTATTAAAAAACCGTGATTACTTGCTCAACTTTATGTTGACAAACTATGTATTTCCCGCATGACGCAGGTAGCTATTGGATGAAGCAAGAGGTTTAAAGAGTAGATTCGACCTTAGGATGCATGAATTAAAGACTTATTTATTTCTATTTAATTGTAATGTTTATTTCCATGAGACAATTTTTGTGTTTTTGTGTACTTGAATAATTTAATATTTAGATATTGACGCATGGATTTATTTTAGTGTCTTTGAGCTATGATACAATTATGTCACGCCCCGGCATATTCCGTCGTAGGTTGGGGTGTGACACAAACGAAGGTCCTTTCCAGTTGGGGCTTCCAACGTACTCGGATATAAGGTCCCTTTTCCACTAGATACAAATGGACCTGAGTGCAAAGGGGGCCGTATGATCATACTTATTGACGCAACCACTTGAAATCCACATATATAACAAATAAGCAAGTAAGCATACAAGTCCATGATATAAATTGTAGTTTGTAAGCAAAGTTGTAAATCTTGAAGCTTAATAATAGATACATATGCTACCCCAAAATATGAAAACATTTAAAAAGGGATTGTGAAAACTCACGTTTACAAGTCGTGGACACGTGTTGAAGTGGCCAGGGTCACTACAATTATAGCTAGCCCGCATTTGGCTAACGAGTTGGACATATGGCATGGGTCGGGGATTTGGTTGAGCAGCCCGAGGGGGAGCCGCTATGGTGGTTTCTCGACAGGTGGTACTAAATGCCTGAAGAGGTTACAACGGTTGCATTGGCTGCAAGCGGTATTAGCCGAGTGGTGTCGAAGGCAAGTGTTGCAAAAAGGATGAGGTCCATTATAGGGCTTCTTGAAAGGTGGTGCATGGTTGGTTAGGGGTTGAGGTGCGGCTTTTTGAGTTAGCGCATAGTTCTTGCGCTTTCTTTCTCGGTGTTGGTTGGAAGAGTAAGCGGGTTTGGATAGTCCGGGCTTGGTTTCTTTTGGGTCAGCAGCGGGTTTATCGATCGGTTTCTTGGATGATTTTAATGCCAAAGTCCCGGCTTTGACATGATTGTCGGTTAGGGTTGCGGCTAGATTAATCGCATCGCCAAGTTCCTTGGGAGAACTACTAAAGACACTATCTTGAATTTTTCTTGGTAGTCCCCGAATATGCTTATCAATGGAACGCGAAGCGGGGGTGACGAGATGCGGCACCAACACACTTAGCTCGTTGAAACGAGAGGTGTAAGCGGAGTGCTCACCACCCTCTTGCTTAAGGTTCTAAAACTCAGCCTCCAAATTCATAAGCTCATTTGGTGGACAAAACTGTCGGGTCATGAGATCCTTCAATTAGTTCCATGGCAAGGCCATGGCAGCTTCAGCACCGCGGGTCAACTTTTCCTTGACCCACCATGTAAGAGCGCCTTTCTCGAATATACCTGTAGCGAATCGGGTTCGCTTATCATCAGAACACTCAATTTGGAAAAACACGCTCTCCACCTTTTCGTACCACTGAAATAGGGCAGTGGCACCTTGAGTTCCATCAAAAGTGGAAGGCTTGGCATCAGTAAAGTTTTTAAAGGTCACAACGGGAGCTGAAGGCGGGGGGAGGAGGGTTAACGTTAGCCATGATGTTCTGGTGCATATGGGTCATGATATTGGGGAAGACCGCTGTCAGGTGCTTGGTGATCTGGGAAGTTATCTTGCGGCTAGAGGTTCCAGATGATCGACGCTTAAGGTTACGGTAAGCCATTCTGCGAACAAAGGTAACGAAAATCGTGAGACTCGGAATAGTGCATGATATATATATAAAGAAAAGAAATCTGTGTTAAAGTTTGTTAAAATATGAAAACCGTAAATATAATAAGTGTTGTGAGGAACTTAGAGTTTTCATGAACCACTGTGGACTCTTATGTTCCAACACAAAAATCGAAATTTCGAAAATAATTCGAACCAAAAGCTGGGTATTTGTGTATCACCAAGACTTGACAGACTTTTAGTTAAAACACATTGTAAAACATAGAGGGTCAGAGTCACACGTTGCATGAACCACCATGACTTGTGTGACATCCTAAGGGATGCAACCATATCCTTATCACAAAGAGGAAATGATCATAGTTGAAAACATAAAGTGGTGACTCGTATGGGGTTTGGGTGGTACATTTTGGCCTAATAAGTTTCATGCCCTTCTCGAACTCTCCAGGTAAGCAACCGGGTTCAACGTCTGATTGGATATATGCGCATTGCTTATCTTTAGGTTTCATGAACCTTGGTGTCAAGAGTTCGGGAAACAAGCACGTCCCCCCTTCCAGTTACTACATATCCGCCACGACGAGTCATCTTTATGCAGAAGAATTATCGGAACACCACAGAAAAATTGATTTGGAAGTTTTGAAATCTCTGCTTTTAGGCATAAGCCTTGGACTTGTGTGTGCTTTGTGTACATGAGGCGTAAATGAATTAAGAAATACGGTAATAACAGTAAGTGCGTTCAAACAATCAAATAAAGTCCCACATAATTTTCTAATCATGCAAGTTAAACAATTTAAACAATTAAGCTATAGCTACCTAGAACATTACGTCTAATGTTCTATCTTATAACCACGGCTCTAATACCAATCTTAACACCCTGGCTTAATCGGAAATGCCCGAGTGTGACGTACAGATTGTTCAAACACACGTGACACTATTTTGTGACCATAATAGCATTAATTCATTAAAGCATCATGTAACACAAGTTTGAAATACATCCAAATCAAAGATAAACAATAATAGTAATCCGTTTATTTGAATACCCTAAATAACTATGCATCTTCAATACTTCAACCTCTAATCATGGTACCTGTAACATATGTATAAAATATGGTCAGCTATAAATATAGCTGGTGAGATTTCCACAGTTTGATATACTACGTAAAAACCATACAATTCCATGAAAATTTGTAAAATGCGCAAGTAAGGGTTCTTTACACTCGATGCAATGGACCTGAGTGTAAAGAACAAACAGAGGTCCTTTCCAGTTGGGGCTACCAACGTACTCGGATATGAGGTCCCTTTTCCACTCGATACAAATGGACCTGAGTGCAAAGGGGGGCGTATGATCATACTTATTGAGTCAGCCACTTGAAATCCACATATATAACAAATAAGCAAGTAAGCATACAAGTCTATGATATGAATTGTAATTTGTAATCAAAGTTGTAAATCTTGAAGCTTAATAATAGATACATATGCTACCCAAAAATATGAAAACATTTAAAAAGGGGTTGTGAAAACTCACCTTAGTAATTGAAGTAAAAAGGAATAAGAATAACTCGAAGGCGTCAAAGGAAACCGAAGCGGTCAATCCGTACAAACTATAAATAAGAATAAACACGACTTTTGACGACTATTCTAACGGGATTTTAAGGTTAATAATTGTATGAATAATTTTAGAAGTTAGTTATTATTTTATTATAATTTATTACAAATTTTATGGCTCTTTGCTTATTATATTATTATTTATGTTTAACGGTAACTTGTTTATTTATAAGATATAAGTATTTTAACGGCGAGAATGTGGAGTTTATACTTCTGAAATAGTTGAACTATTGTTTATAAATCGTAATTATAATTATTGCTTTAATGAAACGGTTTTTAATAAATTTAAGTTCACATTACGATTAGTAAACGGTTTTAGTTACGGTCTACGAAAACGAGAAACTTGGTTTTTAAGTGTGGAATTGTGAGATATATTTTATAATTAATTTACATAATTTTTATTTAATTTAAAAAGGTTTTTATAAATTTATTTTAATTTTTAATTGATTAAAATGATTAATTAATTATTAATAAACTGAAAATTAAATTACAAAAATAATGTGTCTGACCGGGTTTCGAACCCGGGCCTAGAGGTTATTAGTTTCGTGTTTAACCAGTTAAGCTAGGCTTCATATTCGTTTATGTTTTGGTTTCCATTGTTTAAATATAATAACAGTTTAAATGGATTTTGATAATAATATAATAATAATAATAATAACAGGTTACCAGAAAAATGAAAAGCATGCGTGACCCGGGTTACCCTGGTCTGTTGTTTGTTATCCTAACGTGTTAACCAGTTGGACTATGAGAACAATTCAGTTTGGATATAAGAAAAAATATATATAATAACTTGTTAACTTCATCTTCTTCATCTCAAAACCCTAGTATTCAGTCTCAGTTTCTGTTTCATGTTTGTTAAAATTACTTTAGGGGTTTTGTTTGTTGGATTAAAACTAATCAAATGTATATAACAATTACCTTAAATGGTGTTGATTTGGCCGAGACCCAGTTGCCGAAAAACTAAGAAGAAAAGCTCCCAGTTACAGAAAAAATAGTATATTAGAGGGGGATTAAGAGGAATGAGCGAGTTTAGCTTAAGGTTATGCTCCTATTTATACTAGTAATGGGAGCATCTACACGTTAATTCGTTTAATTTGATTTCCGGATTTTCCGGCGACCATTACGGACGTGATTAGTGGTGTTATAACGTGATTAACGAGTTGGTTAGGATATTATAACAATGATTATCGGGTTTCATATGATTGATTTGGTTAAAAAAAAAATAAGTTTTAAGGGGTTGTGGCCACCTCCGGCGCTGGATTCCGGTGGCCGGAGGCCGCTGGAAAAATGTGGGGAGAGGGGCGGGGGTGGGTTGGGTTTGATTTTTAAAATAATATAATTTAAATAAAATTTTTTACTTTACACCCTTGTAGTTTCATAAACATTTTAAATGAAACTTAATATCTTTTAAATTAATAATAAGTATTTAAAGTTTACACTTTTAACCTAAACTTTATAATTAAATTATATGGTTTTCGGTTTTGGAATATTCACACGTTTAATAACCCATACGGCTCGATTAACGTTAAGGCTTGGAAATTTTATAAACAATTGAATAACAAACTTCACAACGAATATTGAACAATAAATGTCAGGAACACTTTATTAATGATAAATAATACATCAAAATGACCCAACAGGTGGGGTTAACAAATACAAATACGGATCGAAAAATTGACGAATGTCACACATCATAACAGGAAATTACATATTTCTTTTCTTGTAGTCATGCATGTAATTCCAGTTTTTAAACTTGTGTTTTTTAATATTGATTAAACCCCTACGAAAGTTTGTAAAGAGGATGAGAGAATTGATAGCTTCTTTGAATCGTATGCAAACGAGGCCACACACGTCATCGAGTAAGTGTTTGTTCTGAAAGAAAATGTTGTTTTGTGGTTTGACATTCTAAACAAAGTGTTCTCTTTTTTGTCTCCGACAGTCCAGCGGGCATGGATAAGCTCCTGTCTGATTTTAGAGTTGAAGCCACTGATGTTAAAGTGCTGATGTTAGCGTGGTATGTTATCCGCTATCTTTAATTTAGTTTAGTTGTCTGATCTTAGAGTTGAAGCCACTGATGTTAGAGTGCAGATGTTAGCGTGGTATGTTGAAGGCTAGGAGGTGGGGATATTTCACGCATGAAGAGTGGCGTCTAGGAATGAAATTACTGAAGGCAGATACTATAAACAAACTACAAAAATGACTGCCTAAGTTGGAGCAGGAGGCATCCTTCATTTCTCCATTTGCAATTTTAGTTTTTAAGCATGTAAAAATATTATATTTACATCTTGCTGTTGTCTTTGACGAGGGTAGTTGAGAAAGAAAATTCGAAGGAGTTTTACAGCTATTCCTTCTATTATCACTTGACCGGTAAGCTTCATGCTTTGAGGTATTTACTTACCATCTTATCATAATATATTTTAACATTTGTATTGGATTGAATTTTCAGACAATCAACGTCCATACTTGGACATTAAGACCGCCTCTTCGTTGCTTGAGGATGTTTTAGGGCCGAGGATGATACATAGTGTGACATTATTGACGAGTTTGTCAAATTTGCATATTGATTTTCCTGGTTTGTTAAATTACGACCACAAGGATGACACATAGTGTGACATTATTGACGAGTTCGTAGCTAACATGAGTTCGCATGACACATGTAAAGTCTGTAGACTAATTTACATTCTATCCTTGTAGCCTGTGAAATGTCCTTCATTCCAAAGTTCAATGCCATCCCCATAAAAACAATAGAGAGAAAGTAGGTGGAGTTTTGGGGGAGGAGACATGTAAAGTCTGTAGACTAATTCTCCATTGTTACATATTTGTATGCATAAGAACATAATACCATATAGAGAGAAAGTAGGTGGAGTTTTGGGGGAGGAGACATGTAAAGTCTGTAGACTAATTCTCCATTGTTACATATTTGTATGCATAAGAACATAATACCATATTGAGAGAAAGTAGGTGGAGTTTTGGGGTAGAAAACATGTAAAGTATGTAGATTAATTCTCCATTGTTACATATTGTATGCATAAGAACATAATGCCATATAGAGAGAAAGTAGGTGGAGTTTTTAGGGAGGAGATAACCTGGTGATGATAGGAGCAATAGCTTATATTTATAGGTGGCTGATGAGTTTAACCCTAGTAGGCATGCCAATATTATTTTTCATGGACTGGGCTTAACCTATTGTGTGTTAGGCTCTTTTGGAGGCGTTGATAGCTAAAATATTTGGATTCCAAAGAAAGTTAATACGCTTCTTGAGGGATTGAGATCTAAAATTTTTTGGGGTGAGAAGAAATATAAAAAAGAATATTTCATGGAGGGTTTAGTACCGGTAGCATATGTGTTCTTAATTCGTCCTTATTACTTAAGTGGAAATGAAGATTTCATAGTAGTCAAAACTTCTTTGGAGCAAAATGATCGACTCCATACATGGAGATTACGAAAATAAGTTGGATGTGTTTGACAAAGAAAGGGTGGCAAAGGTATTGGAGTTTAGAACATAATCGTTAAAAGTATTCATGTGCTTATAATTTGTTGTATTCTTTTTTAGATGGTTGTTTTTTTGTCTTACAAAAATGATGTGATCTAGGTGATCGACGGTGGATAGTAAGATTGAGAATGCTCTTACAGTTTGGAACTAGAGTATTTATATTATAAAAAATAATATATTATAATAGGGTTAGGTTATAATAGGAAGTATAGTTTTTATAGGAATGATAGGAAGTAATCTTGTCCATTGATTTTGTACATTGAGGGTTGAGATTAGTTTAGGGGGAAATCAAGTGTGAACAGAAGGAAAAGGGTATAAAAGGAATAACACATTTTTGACTTTCTCTCTCCACATGCAAGACACATGCCAAATTCCCCCATCATTTTTAAACATCCATAACTATTTTTTACGACGTTTTTATTGAAAAACAAATTCACCATAATAACGAGTGTCTTTTTATCTTTTATATGAGTACCATTGTTATATAAAAATTGAAAAAAAATAAGTGTTTTTACAAATTGTGTTTTATAAAATTGTGTTATACAATAGTATTTTTCATTGTGTTTTTTCCATTGTGTCATACAATTTTGTTTTTTATTGTGTTTTTATCATTGTGTTTTTAATAGTACTTTTTTCATTGTGTTTTTTACATTGTGTTTTTCATAGTGTTTTCCATTGTGTTTTTTCGAACTTTTCTAGCGAGGTGGTGGCGGTAGGTGACGGTTGTTTAATCATTTGTAGCCACTAATAACATGCTTGCCGCTCAACATGATACCAAATAGGCCCATAAATTCAAATTAGCCCACTTGTAAGTTGTAGCCCACCTTAGTACTCAATGCACTTTTATACAATTATACCTCAACTTGTTTCCAGAACCCTCAACCCCGATTAATATTGTACATGCCTATAATCCAATTTGTCATTACCACTCTTGAGTGTTTTGCTTCGCGATTTTGAAAGAGGGCTTCTATATGGCCCATTTTCTACACAACTCCAAATTACACAAATGATATCGTATGTAGATGTATGAATGATAAAGAGACTGGTATTGGTAATTCCCATCTCATACCTAATTGTATATTGTGTCCCATATCTGGCCCTATACATGTCGTGTGATTGGCATATCCGTGGGTATCAAGTATGCCCGTTAGTTTGTTAAGAAGCACCAGCTAGAATTTTCAAATACATTTCTTACTATTTTAGATTTTTAGTTCATATATTATTATTAACTATGAAAATACTTACTGTTATCTGAATAATCTAGTATGTTTAAATGTAACGATATAACAAAAATTGTGCTACAAACATATACTATAATTTCTAATTAGATAACAGTTACATTCAGAATCTTTTATTAAGCATAGCCTTTTTTTTTTACGTTTTCAATTACAATTAGAATGTTGAAATAATATATTAATCAACTAGGGTAAATACCCATGTATACACGGGTTAGGTAAACTATATTAACCAAAGATCAAAACAATGTGAAATACTTATACTAATTTGGTATTGCAACGTTGAATACAATAAAATTTTCATAAAATAAAATAAGAAAAAGAAAATTAGATGGTAAATTTTCATTATCTCTAAATTTTTTTCATATACAACATTTGTAGTTACCATACTCATTGAATATTAGAAGATTGACTCGATCTTTAATTTTAATCTAGAAAAGTGCGACATAAATCACTAAAAACTTTCCTTGCATATAACGCTTAAAATTTATTTAGTTAACTTTTCTTATCAATAACACACGATTGTTACTAAAAACATAAATCATTTAGTACTAATATCAATTTGATATAGGGATTTATATTTTTAAGAAGAATAGCGTTGAAAAAAGATTGATACAACTCATACAAATACTTAAATAAAGAATACACAAAGTTTAAATAAATATATTATATTATAAAGCAATATAAATTAATATTTGAGTTTAACATTCAACAAAACATATATAAGCAAAACACCAAAGATACTAAGAGTTTAAAACAATGCTAGTCCACAAAAATTGAAAATGTATTTTAAAACATAAAAAACATTATCTTAAATATAAAAAACAACTTTATTTTTTCAAAACAACAAAACATCCCAAACAACATAAAACCATTATAGGTTTTGGATAGCAGTGACCATTAGTTATTGTGGTCATATTTGCATGTATTTTTCCTTGAAGGTATTTATCTTGATTTGATGCATATGAACATGTAACACCGCATGGTCAACAATAAAAATTACCGTTACTAACATTTGTTTTTTTAATGAGAAATTGATTAATTTAATAAAAAAATATAGGATAGTAAGATTATATAAAAATTAGTTTATAAGCTTTTGAGCATGTTTTTGTTAATACTTAGTAGTATAAATAAAAAAGCAAAAATTTAATGGACGGAATGGCTTTAAAACCCTCTACTTTTCATGTAATTTCGTTTGTCGGTTGCTTAGCTAGCGTTTCTAGCTAGCATCGTGTGAAATAAATACATCTTTGATGTTCAGAAAAAAAAGTAGAAATGGCTCACACACGGCAGAGTTATCCAGCAGAAGTACGGCATTCAAGAATTTCTAGATGTTTAATTGGGAAAATTCCTAAAATAGCCCCTTTTAGAGAGAGAAGTCCCAAAATAGCCATTTTTTCCTCAAAATCTTTTATAATTTGGACTATCAAGACGCATTGGGAATAGATAAAATAAAGACGAGATTTTGAAAGAAAATTAGGTAAAAGACGAGATTTGGGGAAATAATGTCGGTAAAGTCCAAATTATTTGTAATCTTGGAGCAAAAGTTCAAATTTTTCAAAAACTTTTTTACTCAAAAAAATCGTCTTGAGAGACTGTATTATTATGTTTCCTACCTTTCACGTCCATATTTTTAAATTCTTTGAAAAATATATTTTTTACAATTATACCCCTAAACCACCATCACCCACTTGAACCACCACCACCACCTTGAACCACCACCACTAACGCCACCACTACCGCACCCATCACCGCCGTCACCCCCACCCCATCACCACCACCATTTATTAAAAGCCACTACTACCGTACCCATCACCGCTGTCGCCCCCACCCCATCACCACCACTGGTTATTAAAAGTGGAATGAAGTTATCATATGCATACCTTACTTCACACCACCACTGCACCCATAGATGAAGTATAAGTGGAATTAAAAGTGCTTGGAAAAATCCATAGATGTGTGCATTGCAAGTGCTCTCCGGTAAAGATGATGGTGGCGAACGGTTATTCTTTTCCGGAGTGGGTGCAACGGTGGTGGTGATGGAGTGGGGGCGACGGCGGTGATGGGTGCGGTAGTGGTGGTGGTTCAAGTGGGTGATGGTGGTTTAGGGGTATAATTGTAAAAAATATATTTTTCTAAGAATTTAAAAATATGAACGTGAAAGATAGGAAACATAATAATATAATCTCGAGTAAAAAAGTTTTTGAAAATTTTGAATTTTTGCTCCAAGATTACAAATAATTTGGACTTTACCGACATTATTTCCCCAAATCTCATCTTTTACCTGACTTTCTTTCGAAATCTCGTCTTTATTTTTATCTTTTCCTAATGCGTCTTGACAGTCCAAATTATAAAAGATTTTGAGAAAAAAACGACTATTTTGGAACTTCTCTCTCTAAAAATGACTATTTTGGGAATTTTCCCTTATCTTTAGTATGTAATGGCCAAAAATTTACTATATTGCGCAAGGATATGGTGTTTTCCACTGCTGTTTTTGAAAAAAGTTCCAAGTGTAAAAACTATATTGCATGTGTAAACTCAACATCTAAGATGTTACCGGTTTTGGGGTGTTTCATCTTAAACCCATACTGTTTAAAATGGATTAATCTAGTAATGAGTAATCAGGTTCTAACTGTGATTTGGGTCATGTCAGGTTTCTGGTTACAGTTTAAAACCCCACCCCTACCACACTTGTCCACCAAAATTTGATGAAAAATGGATTTATCTAGAAAAACAACACTCGTCCAATTGTGCCATGATGCCTTGATGGTGAGTAGGATGATGCTTTTTGGATATGCCTTGGTACAATAATTTGGTTATTTGTCACAATCACGTATGAACAAAGGCCAAATGAATGAATACCAACCACACATCAAACCAATGGGTCGCAAATATGTGCCATCGTCCACTCTACTCACAACCAACCATAATTTGAAAATAAAAAATACCAATTTAGTTTTACCAACAAACAAACTTGTGTGGCATATGCTTGGTCATGAGTTTAGATAATTAGTTGTATATTAAAAATTGGCATCAATGTCAAAATCCATAATCCTAGTCTATTTATATCATATAATGTAGTAGTAATCTACTATATACGAGCTAATAAAGAAAACCCCTACATCCTAAGAATGTAGATAGCATTGATTTAACAACATAAAAATCATGTTGTTTATTATTCTTTATTTCTGCGTGAATAATCATTTGTGCGTGTTGTTTCCGATGCGCTGCTTTGTTTCTAACATGAATTCAATCCATATTTCGATTAAGAGAAAATTTTAAGGCTTTCTATGTATGTTGTTCTACCGTTAAAAATAAACAAGCATGTGTTATGTGTCATGTGATTTTGACATATAACCATTTCAATGCATCTGCTAGCCGTGACTATATGATACTACAAGTCTACACTCTACAACACTAATTTAATATAGCAATAAATGATTTTTAATTTTGCAATTCATAAATTTAATAAGATGTTTCCATGCATATGCTATATTTATAAATTAGCATTCTCTAGACGTAAAATAAATAACTATGTTTTTCACTTCGAGCCAAAAGCTAACTTGGTTTGTAAAATATATCCGAGCTGGTCATATTCAGCCCTATTCAAAATTTTGAGTCTAACTACCTGGCTCATTTTAGGCTTGTGAGCCACTCTAACTTAAAAAGTCTCGATATGGAAGACTATGAACACCTAATTTGACATTCGAAGTAGAACGGTGAGATCTTTGGCTCATGGTCCTTAGTTACCATACTTAAGCGTTATTGGTCAAATGGTCATGCACGAAGTTAGAGTGCTAGTAAGTTTTGAGCTAAGTAAGATTTAAACAAGAAACATTCAAGCAATCCTATAAATATTACATGTAAGATAAATAATAAAAACTTAAATATTATTTTGATTGTAAGTGTTTTATACTTTTATTACTCATGAAGAGAGAGATTTTGACACATAAATATAAATATTAATATTATATAAGTATATAGTGCAATAATGGGATAGTTCGTGGGTCATGCATGTCGGTAGGTGAAACTGAGAAACGTCGTGTGTGATCACGTACGTGCACGTGTCACTCAATTTAGTCACTCCAAATGGACCAATCAAACACAAAGCTACGTTTCTTTACATGTAGTGACCCATCTCCATGTGCACTCTAATTAACATACTGTGCAATTACCTATTTGTTTGGGCACGCTTTTGTTGACATTTGCCATGTTGCAAATGTTTTAATGTTTTAAGTACATATATGATCATATCGTATGACTCGAAAATGTTTAGTATTTATATTTTCAAATCGAAACCATTTGTTTTTTTCTTTTTGTTATATGATAATCGTATTGATTTGCTAGTCGAATTCATCAACCACACACGATCAATATAGATCAAGTTGTATTAGCGTTTGAGTCTAACATGTTTAATTTTTCTGTATGAATATGTGTAATGCGTGGTGGCTTTGTAAACAACATAGACAATTGATTTCTTTAGCTCAAATACAACTTATTCCGCCATTTTTCTTTATTTTTGTAATTTGTAACCTTTTTTGTTTTTTGCTTCGTTATATATAATTTCTAATTAAGAAACTTTACTTCTGCTTATCTAGATGGATATTAAAATAAATAAATGAAAATAAGGGGTGGGCCTGAACAAAATTGAAAATTCCGACTATTTTTTCATGGAACCATATAAAACAACAGATTGAGGGAAATGATCAATCGAACACAATATATGGAATTTGGATCTCAAAACTGGCTGGCATCAAATCGACAGTGCTAAGTTGTTTCAAAGCGACTAAAAAGGGGTCTAAAAAGGTTTTCCAACGAGGCAATGACAATCTCTTGTGGTACCTTTCACTAAAGAAGAAATAGATGAAGCTATATGGTGTTGTAGGAAGGAAATAAGTCCTTAGCTATTCTCCTGGCTTATAATAAGAAAGGTCAATCAAAACTCATAAATTACATTCGATCTTTTCAATCCCTCTAGTAGAGAACTCAAACCTTTGTCATAGAAACCTTGCTCTCACAAAGCAAGTCATTACTTAGTGTTTACATTTTACATACACTTTCTATTTTATTTAACCTACTTCTTGATCATTAGATTAATTAGACAGGAGAAGACTCCGTATACTCCTTTCTCTTTCTTCTTCTGCTTTTCGATCCATGGCGAAGGTTAACTAGGGCCGAGGTGGCCTCCCCCCCCTATTTTTTACGCAATAGTGTAAATTTATCCGTTTCGTCTGGAAAATTTTTTACGTAGTGTAAATTTAGCCATTTTTTGCCGAAATTTTTTATACGTGTGTAAAATTTAGCCTTTTTCTTTGTTATACGTAGTGTAAAATTTAGCCATTTTCGGCCGAAATTTGTTATACGTAGTGTAAATTAAACCGTTTTCAACCAAAAAGTTGAGCATTACCCCATTCGTTTGTGAAATTTTGTATACATTTTGAGTCCGGCCTCTCCGATGTCTTAGTCCAAGCTTCGCTACTGTTTTCAATCCCTTGCCACTTCCCTTCTTTGCTTTGCACAAGAGATCCCCGTGCTCTTCACACCCCTTAAGTCACGAAATAACATTGCTAACAAGCATAAAAAATCGCATCTTTACCGAATGAGTGTACTATCGAATAATTTTAACTTGAATACTCGATCACATCACCAACACGCTTATCATAAAAATGTTACATTAATTAATAATATAGTTATTGACCCCATATAACATGAATCACTTCTCCCAAGTATCATTTAATTTTTTTGTCAAATCACAAAAGACAAAGGACTCCCAACAAAACACTTTAAAATATAATATATAACTAGATTTTATCTTCCGTATTACGGAGTTTGTTTTATATTATTTGTTTTTAATATTTATATATGTATATTTGGATTTTAATTTTATTTATTATAAAAAAGTTAATAATTAATATACTTGAGGTTTGATAACAAAGTTGTTTTACAAATAAATGATATGTTATAATCCGGTTTAAAATCTATCTGGGTTTGGTAATACTCATTATCCGTTTATTTTCTTTATTATAAAAGTGTTTCTTAATTATCAATAATAATTTTTTTTAAAATAAAATAGGATATTAATTTTTAGTATATCCCTATTTTATAGGATTTTCATATCAAATATTTTATGAGATTACTTTTTAATATAATGAGATGTTATAACCCGTTTAAGAGCTATCTGGGTTTGGTGAGACCTTTACCCGTGAATTCGGGTCAAATGCGTGAGAAACCTTCATTTACAAATAAAGCAATCCGATGGCTTGAGAGAATGATTGTTTTACATTTTTCGTTTTTTAATATTTATTTTTTGGATTTTAATTTTCTTTATTGTAAGAAAGTTAATAATATACTTAGGGTTTGATGATGTAAGGGTTTCATAAATAAATGATGTGTTATAACCCTTTTAAAAGCTATCTGGATTTTGTGACCCATGACCCGCTTATGTTTTTTACTGTAAAATTGTTTGTTAATTACAAATAATATCTTTTTCTTTTTTAAATTGGATATTAAATTTTAGTATATCTTATTTTATATGATTTTCATATCAAATAATTGGTGAGATTAATTTTTAATTTAATGAGATGTTATAACTGTTTAAGAGCTATCTGGTTTGGGTAAGACCCATACCCATACCCATACCCATACCCATGAATTTGGGTTAAATCAATGAGAGGCCTCCATTTAAAAATCAAGCAATCTAGTGACTTTCATAAAAGAGGGGAGCGACCACATCGCGACACGGATGATTTAAGGTTTTCGTTTATATATATTATAGATAATATATACTATTATATTAATTAACTTCAGACGCTGGTTTTCATTCATCTCTTGGTTTCCATTCTCCATTTCCCCCAATTTATTTCTTTCAAAATCCAATCGTTCGATTGCAGTTAGGTTTTAATATTTGTGATTCGGTTTATTGAAGAAGAAGTTGTAAGTTAGGGTTTTACGGAGCATGTTAGGAGCTGGATTGCAGTTTGGACGGAGTCGTGACGGAGACGATGATAGGTTTTATAATCCGTCAAAATCCACAGTAACAACAAACCGTCAAATTCAAAGTGACGTCACTTCCAAACTGTGTAATTTAGAACGGTTTTTGGAATCAGTTGCTCCTTCTGTTCCTTCTCAGTACAAGGTTTATTATTATTATTATTATTATTATTATTATTATTATTATTATTATTATTCTTTTGAGGTAGATTTATTTGTTTGTGATTTTATATAGTTATAGTTTGCTTTTAATGTTTGTACATAACTTGTATGGCGATTATTATTATGACTTTTAAGCATTGCATGCTTGAATCTTGGTTTCAACTAGGGGTGTAAACCAGCTGAACCGAGTCTTGTTGCTCAAGCTCGAGCTCGGCTTGTTTCGAACTCCTTTTCTTAAGTTTGAGATTGGTCCGCGCATCAGTTTTTCAAGCGTGGGCGGGCTCCCTCAGGCTCTGATTGTTTCTTATTTTTTAGTTAACTTATATATGTTTTTATTTATTGTTTTTATATATTTTGAGAAAATTATAAATGAGCCTAAGCTCGACTTGAGTTGGTCGAGCACCTTAAACGAGCCAAAGCTCGGCTGTGCAGTGTGAAATTAATACATAGAAGTCGAAAAGAGGTAAACTTAAAAATACACAAGGTTCGACGAGCCTAAATGAGCTTCCCATACAAGTCTCAGGCTCGATGACTAAACTAGTTTTATTTTGAGGCTTGTGTTTCGTTTCGAGATTTTTATCGATCTGATCTTGAGTAGCTTGCGAGCACCTCGGCTCGTTTGCACCCCTAGTTTCAACAAGTGTGACTCATAAGTATTTAACAAGATACTAAAAAGTTACTTTTAAACACTAAAATATGAAAGTATAAGGTATTTTCATCTTCTACTGATTGTTCAGTTGATTGTAGTTTTATTTATTCAATTTTATAAAAACTCTTATAAGATGCAATCGACGGTCTAATTTGTTCAAATACTGGTCAACTGCAAAAGGTGTAGTATCAGACCGCATGACGTGATGCACAATTGCTGATTGTGTATTTGGTTGATTTTTCTGTCTAGAGACCTACGGGCGGGTGGAGGACTTGTGATGAATATTATCCATACTTCGTGCTTGGCGATTTATGGGAGTCTTTTAAGGAGTGGAGTGCTTACGGTGCCGGAGTTCCTTTATTATTAAATGATACCGATACTGTAGTTCAATATTATGTCCCTTATTTGTCTGGAATCCAATTATACATTGACCCTTTGAAGTCTTCATCAAAATCAAGGTATTAAAATGCACCTTTTTATTTTTATCATACTTTTGATTTTGTCTTTTGTTAGATATTAATTATTTGTTTATTTGATAGGCAGGACAGCGATGACAGTGATGCTGACTCGTTCATGGACTCAAGTAGTGATGTAAGCAGTGATTTTGATCAACTTTCTCAGCGGTTAGATCAATTGTCGTTAAATTACCAACACGCTCTTCAAGAAGGTTTCTCGAGCGACGAGGGTGAATCTACGAAATCTCAAAGTTGTCTCTCATTTGAGTATCTTGAGCGCAGTCAACCCTGGGGTCGGGAGCCTTTGACTGATAAGGTGGTGTTTCAAAATTTTAAGATGTTATGTCGTTTGTTTGGTTTTGAAGTAATTTTATTTTCTTTTGTGTTGTAGATACTTGATCTTGCCTGCTGCTACCCCGAATTGAAAAGTATGAGAAGTTGTGACTTGTTACCTTCTAGTTGGTTATCTGTTGCCTGGTACAACATTCTTGATGCTCGTTTATTTTTATGTTATATTTTATGGAAGTTTTTTTAACTCGGTGGATTTGTTTGGTGATTTAATAGGTATCCAATTTACCGGATTCCAATGGGACCAACACTGAAAGATCTTGATGCTTGTTTTCTAACCTTTCATTCTCTTCATACACCGATCACAGGTTTGTAATTTTCTATATAGTATGTGTTTGGATTTTGATTTCAAACTTGATTATTGCAGTTTCAAGTCATTGAATGGCAAGAATCAGTTTTTAATGTTAGGATATTAGTTGCAACACCCTCGTTTTTAACACCTTCTAAATCAGAGTTTTATAGTGACAGTTTCACTTCCTATTATAAAATATTCACAAAGTCATCTCGTTTGTTTGTAAAATTAATTTACATTATCCCAAACAAGACTCGTATAGTCGTATTCGATCTTTCTCTCATGTTTAGCTTTCGATCTTTCTCTCAGGTAGCTTTCTCTAATTGAGTGTAGATTAAATCACATTTATGTCACTTAACCCCATTAGTGACAACTGACAAAATGCACGCTAGAACCATACTCCCATATGGTTCAAAACTACCAAACTCCCATTTGATTCTACACTGAAACGATAAGTTTTAACCGCCCATTCACATATATGTCACTTACCTCATGTTTAAGCAAGTTACTTGAAATGATTTCAAACTATGTGTTCGGATAGTCCAAAGTCTCAGAAGTTTAGCTCTAGGTGAAGGAGCATTTAAACTGTAGGGATCCCTCACAAGTTAGGATTTTCTCAAAATTTGGCGCATAGTTGTTGTCCAGACACCTATACTGCCCGTATAGACACTCAAACTGGCCATATAACCGACTGACCTAGCCATACGCTTGTATTTACATACACAGGGGCGTATTGTTATCGTCTTAGCCACATGGGCCATATTGATATTATACGGGCCATATATCCCCAGCAGCTCGTTTAATCAAGCTGTTTTGTCTTATTATATTTGTTCAATGCCATTATAAGTTTCACACATCCAAACACCTTCATAATAACATCAAGAAAGAATGATTTAATCATGAATAATTGTTTGTTTTTGAAGGCAATCAATGTGAGCAAGCACCTGGTGAAATTGATGGCATCTTGAAAGTCTCTTTACCGGTGTTTGGTCTTGCTTCATACAAGCTAAAAGCACCAATGTGGGTCAACAATGAACACCTGTTGTTGACTGATCTTTTGCAGGCGGCTGACAGCTGGCTCGCAAATCTTCAGGTCAATCACCCAGATTTTCTTTTCTTTTCTCGTAGATGATGTATACAAATTGAAAAATAAAAAAGAGGTGTAGTGAATTGTAAAATTCCATGTATGTTTTTAAGAACTTGGTGTATAATAGTTATGAGTGCGAGTGATAGATAAGTAACAGCAGGCTGTATTTTTTTGGGTCCTGGTGATGTTTGTAGTGGTAATGGATTAGTGGCGCAGGTGTAGAGAGTGATGACGTAATTTTTTATATGTATGGATATCGAAACTTAACTTTTACTCCTGATTTGGTATATAACTCGTACTAGGTTCTTACACGCGCGTTGGGCTTATTGCTTGTTTTTTTGGTTGGTTAGCGTAGTTTATTTCTCAGAATATTTAATTCGATTTTCACCAACAAAGCCGAACAATAAGATTGTTTATATAGAAGTTGTTTTGGCAAGTGCAGTTATCACCGCCTGCACCATAGAAATTATAATAATGCGCACCATATCTGAGCATCTGTATATCGTCCATGGATAACAAGTCATCATTTTTCATCTTTTTCGTCTCTTAATAAGTGTTAAGAAATGTTTAGTAAAAATGAATGAAATACATACAACATTTTTCAACCTTCTATAATACGCCCTTCTTAAACTGTTAGACTCCAAGCTATTGGCTAGCAAAATTTACTTCAAAACTGTCAATTTCCAATTTTACCTTAAGATGAAATCTGACCCGAACTGATCTTTTAACTCGCACATTAATGAACCATGACCGTTGTATTATCAGCCGATATCCGACAATAAACAATCTTATAAACAATTCCATGACAATACTTAAAAGGCCCATCCATGATCAAATGTACAGATCCAAAGGAGTGTAAAAAACCCACATCTAACACAAAAAAGGTAAGAAGATGAGGGTATAAAAATATCATTAAACACTGGGTAAAAGCCAAATACACATTTAAAATAAGGCATGAAGACAATGAAGGGGTAGCTACAATTGAGTACTACAACCGACGAACAAAAAAAGTAACAAAACGAACATCTGGATTTGAGGATTTAGTGAGAGCAGTAGCTACACAAAGCCTAGAATACCGGAACCAACCCCATGTTGTACTAGAACCAATACCGAACCAAACATTTCGACATCGATATCAAAAAATTGCGATTTTTGGGTACCGGTGTTACCGTTCTCATCCTACGTTAGACTTCAAAGTTCAAAGTGATCAAAATGCGAGCCAAAAGGAATGTGGCATTCAAAAAAGTCACGGTAGCAAAACACCCTAGTAACAATTATTACATTGCTTAAAGAAAACTTGTACGACTTGCAGAAAAATAAGTAAATTTTATGAATAGTATACATACATATATATATATATATATATATATATATATATATGGGAGATTTCAAATGAGAACCCCTTTGAGTTTTAAGAACTCGAAAAAACTCAGTGTAACGGTTTTTTTTTTCGAATTTGTTTTACACATGCGTAATATATATAAGTTACATACACGTAAAAAAATTACATAATTTTTTACGCACCGAGTCGACTTTTTACACATGTGTAACAGACGTAAAAGTTAGTGTAACCACTTATATCTTTATTCTCTCTCTTACTTTGATTTTTTTGTCAGATTAAATCTTAACCACATATTCCATTTCATTTAATTAAATGTGTGGCCCAGGATTGAGTTCTTAAGTTCTTAAAACTCAACATGATTCTCAAAAAATCTCTTATATATATATATATATATAAGGGAAGTATAGAATGAAAACCCACTTGAGTTGTGAAAACTCATGAAAACCCTATGTAACATCTTTTTTTTTGTTTTTTTTTGTTACACACGTAATATATGTTGTAACATTTAATACAAAACATCGAAAACTAAAAAAAAAAATTGTTTTGCTATTTTTTAACATTTTTTTACTAATTTTTATATATGTTTTCAGGAGAGAGAAAAGTTATATTTATATTTACATTTTTTATTCACTTTAATTGTGAACCACAAAATTTAAACTTTAATTAAAAACATGTGGTTGAGAATGGATTTCTAGAGTTTTCACAACTCAAGTGAGTTTTTATTTTAACCTTACCGTTTATCCCGACCCGAACGTAATCGTACCTGAGTTGCGTAAACTCTAAAAACTCATTCTCAACCACATGTTTTTAATTAAAGTTTAAATCCGGTGGTCCACAATTAAAGTGAATAAAAAATGTAAACAAAAATACAATTTTTTCTCTCTCCTGAAAACATATATAAAAATTAGTAAAAAGTAGCAAAACATTTTTTTTAGTTTTTGATTTTTGTATTAAATGTTATATCATATATTACGCGTGTAACAAAAAAAAACAAAAAAAAATGATGCTACATAGGGTTTTCACAACTCAAATAGGTTTTCATTCTATACTTCCCCTATATATATATATATATATATGGATAACATGTTGGGATGAGAAATTTTTTAATACATGAAGTCATACCGATATAGCCTATTTGATACAAGTATCGGTACTAATTATTTAGATTTTTGGTATTCTGTTCAAACAGGTTCAAGTATTTCGGGTTTTTTTTACTCGTTTGGAGTATGTGGAGGCTTATTGGGATATATCCATATCTAATATCTAATAAAATGAATCCAACCGACTTTTGATAAGGTTTTTGGGAGAATTTGTGTATTTTGGTATTATGTTACTTGATTACGAATGAAACTGATATTATGGTTGCATTATGGTTTATTGGTTTTATTTAAATTTTTTGTTTAGGTATATGTTTTTGTTGTGGTATTAGTAATGTCAGTACCGTACCGGTACACATATCAATTTAGCCAATTCGGTACATGTTGTGTTCCTGTGCCCAGACCATTCAAACCATCTTGGAGTTGCTGAGGCAGGAAAAGTTGTATGCCAAATTATCAAAGTGTGAATTTTGGCTACAAGAGGTACAATTTCTAGGGCACGTTGTTAACCGATATGGTATCCATGTAGACCCGAGTAAGATTGAAGCCATCAAAAATTGGCAAGCCCCAAAGTCACCGAAAGAAATCCGTCAATTTTTGGGTTTAGCTGGGTATTATCGGCGCTTTATTGCTAACTTTTCGAGCATAGCCCAACCTTTAACCCTTTTGACTCAAAAAGATCGTGCTTATGTTTGGGGAGAAGATCAAGAAACTGCCTTTCAATTGTTGAAACAGAAACTATGTCAAGCCCCAATACTGAGTCTTTCAGAAGGAACTGATGATCTGGTGGTTTATTGTGACGCTTCCCGGAAAGGTTTAGGGTGCGTACTTATGCAAAGAAACAAAGTCATAGCATACACTTCTCGACAATTAAAGGTGCACGAGAAGAATTATACTACCCATGATTTGGAACTGGGCGCAGTTATTTTCGCACTTAAGATCTGGATGCACTATTTGTATGGCACCAAATGTACAGTATACACCGACCACAAGAGCCTACAGCATATTTTCGACCAGAAAGAATTAAACATGAGGCAGAGGAGATGGGTAGAGCTATTGAACGATTATGACTGTGAGATTCGATATCATGCGGGCAAGGCTAATATAGTAGCAGATGCTTTGAGCAGAAAAGACAGGATCAAACCACTACGGGTCCGAGCACTTGGAATGATCGTCCAAACAAGTCTCACCGAACAAATTCGTATTGCTCAAAACGAACCTCTGAAAGGAAATCACTTGGAAGATGAAAACTTGCATGGGACCGAGCAAAACTTTGAAGAAAGAACTGACGAAATTTTATATTACAAAAACCGAGTTTGGATTCCCACTTTCAGCAATCTGTGTGACTTGATCATGGACGAAGCCCATAAGTCCAGATACTCCATTCACCCAGGAACAGATAAGATGTACAAGGACTTGAAGGAGTATTATTGGTGGCCCAGTATGAAGAAGGATATAGCCACATACATCAGTAAATGTTTAACTTGTGCGAGGGTTAAGGCTGAATATCAAAAACCTTCGGGAATGTTGCACCAACCGGATATACCACAATGGAAATGGGAACAAATTACCATGGATTTTATAACACGCCTCCCTAAAACTTCCCGAGGAAATGATGCAATATGGGTGATAGTTGACCGACTAACCAAATCCGTACACTCCCTTCCAATCCGAACTACTTACACAACCGAAAAACTTGCTCGCATTTACATAAATGAAATCATGTCCCGACACGGTGTACCCGTTTCAATTATTTCTAATCGTGATAGGCATTTCACCTCTCGTTTCTGGCAAGCCGTACAAGAAGCTTTGAGAACCCGAATTGACCTAAGTACCGCCTACCATCCCCAAACCGACGGTCAATCTGAGCGAACCATTCAAACCTTAGAAGATTTGCTTCGCGCTTGTGTGCTAGACTTCGGTGGGAATTGGATCAACATCTTCTACTGGTTGAATTTTCGTACAACAATAGCTATCACAGTAGCATTCAAGCAGCACCATATGAAGCGTTGTACGGGCGGAAATGTAGATCACCTTTGTGCTGGACTGAAGTCGGAGACACTCAAATTACTCGATCTGACTTGATTCAAGAAACCACCGATAAAATCCGTAAAATTTCTAATAAATTGAAAACCGCCCGAGATCGACAGAAAAGCTACGCTGATGTTCGTAGAAAGCCGTTATCTTTGAAATAGGCGACAGTTTTTATGAAAGTATCCCCGTGGAAAGGCGTTATTCGATTCGGAAAAACCGGTAAACTAGCTCCACGATATATTGGACCGTATGAAGTAATTTATAAGATAGGTCCTGTAGCCTACCGACTGAAATTACCTTTGGAGTTAAGTTCTATTCACGATGTCTTTCATGTTTCGAACCTGAAAAAGTGTCTGACCGACGAAACCGAAATTGTGCCATTAAAAGACTTAAACATAAACGAAAAACTGAATTTCGTTGAAGAACCGGTGGAAATATTAGAGGGAAAAATAAAACAATTAAGACACAACAAAATTTCTCTGGTAAAAGTTCGGTGGAATTCAGAACGGGGACCCGAATTCACGTGGGAGAGGAAATCCGAATTCAAAAAGAAATACCCACGCCTGTTTCCAAACAAAGACAAAGTTGAATAATCAAATTTCGGGGAAGAAATTTTCTAACGGGGGGAGAATGTGACATTTGAGCCAAAACAAGGTACACCTCAGTACGTATTTACCGATTAAGCAAATAAATGCCTTTTGCGTAACAAACGAACGATTAACCGAACGGGTCGGGTTATGACCCAGAAATCCCGGGGGGCCATCTATAAGTGATATACGTTTAATACAAGCTAAAATATTAGTAATATGGCCTTAGTTTGATAGCAAACAAGTTAAACGAAAACATGCTCGTTTAACTACCCGCTATAGATTTAAACGCGAAAGATAGTTACAAACCAAGCATTGTATCATCCATTAAGCCGAAAAAGACTTACCAAACACTTATTTGAAATGTTTTAATGGATATGTGAAAATATTTTTGATTTTTACAAACATATAGTATGTTTTTATAATTTTACACAAAACTAGCCGAAAAACACTCGTTTTCGCACTGTTTAACGCACCCGATAAGTTTTTCGTGCCAAAAACCGAACCCGAAGTAAATTTGGACTGGGCTTTTCGTTTTTGGGCCTTTAGAATCAGCCCAAAGGGTGCCCATAAGCAATCCCGATCGGCCAGCCCACCCCGCCCCAAGGTTTTTCTTTATTTTATAATAACTTGGTTAGATATTTTTACACATATTTTCACATACAAACTTCTGGAATTCTTCTTCTCCAGCCCCAGCAAGAAAACTAGGTAAAAACCTTATGATTAATCGATTTTTGATTCGTTTAAACTCGTTTAATACCATAAAAACATGTCTTAATTGCTAAAAATCATTCCTAACCATGTAAAAATCCTAAAAATGGTCCATAAACATGTTTTGATCATAAACATGGTAAGGAACCTGTTTTGATAGTTTTTTTGGCCATAAACACGGATTAAAGGGTTGAAACGACGTTTTTACTGTTCAAAAGTTCGTTTTTGTGCACTAGCCGAAACCCTAAGTTAAAGGGCTGTTCTACTGATGAAACCTGCTTGGTTGGTGATATAGGACTTGTATCTAGCCTACATAGGAGCACAAGAACTTGAAAAGTTGATTAGAAAGGCGGAAACGAACCAAAACCGCTAAGGTAATGCCGAAACACTCGCTTACGGGCTGTTTAGGTTAAGGTTGTGATGTGCATATTATTAGGCCTTGAAATTTTTCAGGGACCATGTCATTGAGTCCCTGTTCAAATTTGGTAATTTTTCGACCATCCGAGAATATTTGGCGAATTTATTACCGAATTGGGACGTTTATTTGGGAAAAATAGCTAAAATACTTCAAAAATTATGAAATTTTTCTGGGAACTCAGATTTGATGTATTTTGATCACATATGAATTTTGGGATTATTTTGGGAAGTCTAAAGGTGTTTTGTGTATATGCGTTCGTGTGAATTTTATAGCCGAATTTGGGCCAAAAAGAATATCGCACGAGCTTTATACATTCTGGAATTGATACAGGTTATTTTGGGACATGATTTGAGTATTCAGGAATTTTTGTGGAATTTTTGGAAATTGTTTGGAGTAAACAGACGATTTTCAGGCGAAATACAGCTGATAAAATGAATTTTTATAAATTAATAAACCAGTAAATAATTCCAGAAAAATTTTTATAAAAATCTACATATTTTAATTGATAAGTGGCTAAATTTTCATAATTTAATGATTAACGGTTAATTAATTATGCTAATTTAAAGATTAAACAAATTCAGTTTTTATAAAAACCGGCAAGTTCGCGATTAACGAACCTGCAGGAATATCAAGACATCAAGAGTGATCAAAAATCATATTTTTGGACTAATTAAGTAAAAACAAACTTTTCTATGAGAAACCTGGACAATCCGGGTGGATTGTGCGCGTTTTTTCTTAAATCAAACTGAATAAATGGAAACGGGCCCCGTGGCTAATCCGGGACCCCAGTATGTGATCATTCTTTATAACCTAATCATTTTATTAACCAATACATTTACCCAAACTTATTTTCCTATAACTGTTTTCTGAACGCGTAAACGAACAACTTGGCCCAGTTGGGAAAACGGGAATCTGAGCCAAGTTCAGTTCTAAGTATTAGACATTGAACAACATCACAACCTAAGCCTATTGCCACTTTCTGGGCGTTCCAGCTATATCCAGATTAGTTATACAGCCCAGTTTAGTATTGAGATTATAATAATATTAAAATATTAATATTATTATAATATTGATTATAGGAACTACTGATAGCGGACCAAACAAACCAAGAGCTGATACAGTACTGATTATCTACTAAACCGTGAGTTTCATGACCCCACTCTTTAAACAGTTTTACGAACTTTTGGGGTGAAAAACATGTTTGACTACATATACATACCTGAAACATGTATTGATGTGAATTATCTAAGTGCTAACACACGAAAGTCCCCACGATCACAGTGATTAACTTCGAGCCGGTGGCTTGTGAATAGTACTATTGGTTTGACAAACCCAAACGGAATCGACCTGGTTGCCGTGTCACATAGCGCAGTTTGCAGATGACCATATTCATATATACAGGCTATATAGTGTTAGACATAGCTACTCGGGGCATGTTGTGGGCGAAAAGGGGCCACAGTGGTTGATTGAGCGTGGGAAATGGATGCACGCAGCACATACAGTCAAGGCTTCACTGTAGCTTAGCATAATTACATCATTTACATACATACATACTTATATCATGATTACAAGTGTTAACTTGTGAATATTCATAACTGTTTTCTTGAAACTCGTGAAACTCACCAACTCCAGTAGTTGACCCGTTTTAAACTGCTTTTCAGGGTTACCGAAGTTGGAAAATCCGTGATTGTGTGCTACCTGTTACTAAACGTGTTCGATGCGGTGTGAATAGAGGCAAGGTTACCAGCATGAGTAGAGTAGCTTATGAGTATAGTTTGTTGTAACACCTAGTTTGTAATTAAAGATAGATCAATGTAATATAATGTAAATTAGTTGTAATGTTTCTTTCTAAACAATGTTGTTGATACCAGAGGTGTCTGTTACATTTCCGTTTTACGCTTCCGCATTGTGCTAGTCGAGGTGTGACACCCCGCCTGTGCCTACAACCACATGATGTTCAAACAACAACCGCTCCTTCTCAATTTACTATTAATCTAATGAGAGGGCACACGTGCAACAAGATTATGAAATGGTCGTTTCAAGTAGCACTGTATAAGATTAGCCGCCATGCGCTAAGAATCACACACCATGTGTCGTGCTCTTAGTAGTTAGATAGGTCCGGGAACTCAATATGCTAAATTGAGTAATCCAGTACAAATTGAAGTGAGAAATGGCTATAAAGCTTGTTTCTTCATACCCCCTCCTGATAGAAACGGTAAAAGTCAACCCATAGTTTGGTAAAAGTCAACCCATAGTTCCATGTTTACCACCGAGTATTCTTTTTCGAAGCTAAAAATACAAACAATAAAATGCTTAGTGGTTTTCACAAAAATAAGCCATATCATCACGTTAATGCTACAGACTTTTTAGTACTTGACGAATGCGGTGACCTGAAGCTTAAACTTCGGGCCCATAATATCATCAAGCAATGAGCATGCGGTCTCAATGTTCAAGTATGGATGATGATTTTCTGAAAATCCAGCCAAATACAAATACCAAAACATATAATAGTAAGACGGTAAATTAATACCTCAAAAGCATGAAGCTTTCCATTATGTGGTGACAGAAGAAGTAGTGATAAAATTCCTCTGAATTTTATTTTTCGGCCACCTTCTTCAAAGAACATGGACAACCTGATGTAGAAGTAATATTTTATTCCTGAATATGAAATTATAAATGGAGAATTTAAAAATACCTCCTACTGCAACATGGGCAATGTTTTTTTAGCGTATCTGCATTCAGTAATTTCATTCTTACACGCCACTCATCATATGTGAAATATCCTTGCTTTTGGATCATCATGATTCTAGAATTTTCAACCGGTAACATGTGAATTTGTATGAAAAATTCAACTTAAATAACTGATAACGTACAAGGCTAGCAATAACACTCTGGCACCAGTGTGCTCAAGATTAAGATCAGACAAAAGTTTTTCTGTGCCTAGTGGATTGTAGACATAAAAAAGATGTGGACTCATTTGTATATAATGCAAATATTTTGTTAAATCTTTCAACTTCTTTAGTTACTTTCAGTGTTGTAATATATATAGCATAAATTTATAAATTGCAATTTACACACTATGTTTGCAGATATCTTAGAGTTTGATAAATAAATTAATTAAGGTGATTGACACATGAGTCAATTAAACTGATTTGAGAAAATAGTAATTTACAAAATGATTTCAAATTAAGTTCTTGATTTTTATATCTTTATCATCATATGAGAATATAGTAATTTAACAAATTTTCAAGCTAACTTTTGTTAAAGTATATTCTTTGTAAAGTAGATAAAACTAGTGGGATTCTTTCCCTCTACGTAGTAGGAATTCTGTTATTTGTTTGGTTCGGTACTACTACCGGCACTTGCTATAGCAACTAAATGAAAAAATTCGGTTGTGATATAACAAAAGGATATTGACATGTATTTTACATCGATCAAAAACCATAAAAACGACTACCGGTACCAGTGCCAGTCATATCGATACATATTATTTTGAATATAACTCAATTATGAACAAATTTATTAAGGAATGTCGAGAACAAAAAACGTTTTATTTTGAATACAACTTCGTTGTCAACAGAATTTATAGCAGATTGTCGAGAAAAAAAATAAATGCAACTACGTACTCAGTTAAAATTATGGAACGCATTGTATCAAAGAGAAATCAAATTGAATTAAAACTAGATGCTTTTTTTTCGAATTGTGAACTTTTATAAACAAAGCTGAAGCCACAAACCAACCTCCACAACACGGAGGAAGGAACAAAAAAACCTCACACCACTACTACATCAAAGATAATTTACACCAATTAGACCAAGTTATCGACTTGCAACTAGATCTATGTTTGAACCAAAGAAAACTATAGGATCTAATGTCACAAATTATATCTTGGATCTTCACTTCTTTACCTTCAAAAAGTTTCTCGTTTCGAGTCTCCACATATACCAACAAGCGATATAATAATTCGATGAAAAACCTCCTCCCTCATACCTAGACCCGTTTACACCCCTTCAAAACATATTTGAGGTTGTTGTCTCTGCTAGAAATAATAAGGTTTTTGACCGATTGCACTGAGAAAGAACCCGAAGGATCTCCCAGCCACGACCACGAGTTGGCTCCGACTTTCAGATGTTAAAAAGGCTAGAAACAATTCCTATTCTTGAAGTTCGTTCAAAGTGGATGGAGATCTTTTCCAGCTCCAATTTCATTCAAGTCGTCGCCAATCAAAAGAATCTCCCCTTGATTTTACATCTTTTGTTCTTCTCTAGTTGAAAACTAGATGCTATAAATACATGTATTAATAATTATAATACAACTACTATACAAGGCGTGAAATTGAATAATAATAATAATAATAATTGTTTTGGTTAAAATTATAAAAGCCATCTTATGAAGTTTGATGATGGGAAAAAGGAGGGGGGGGGGGGGGGGGGGGGGTTACCCTCATATAACCCAATCATGCTTCACTCTTTTTTTTAAATTTATTTAAAGTCTATCTAAGCCGCTATGCACGAGTTAACGAGTGCATTAGTTATAGCTTTACTGCTAGTATGATAATGACGTGATGTGACGTTTTAATCAACTTAACCGCGATAGCCAGCCTAGAGGTGCACAATCCGGTTTAAAGCTCAAAACCGATTTGGGTTGAAACCAGTTCAGTTTGGTCAACAAAAGTTAAAACCGGTTTATGATTGGTTTCGGTTCAGGTTGAAACCGGTTTCTTGATCAGGTTACAATCAGTTCCGGTTTGTTTAACCAGTTTGGAACCGATTTTGGTGGAGAAAATTACAAACCATTTCTGAACCTATAGTTTCAATCGGTTCCAAACCAATTTTCTACATAATCGGTTTGAAGCCGATTCAGTTTTCGAATTAGTTAAGAGAACCGATTTATTTGTCAATCTCTATAATTGCCACTAAATAAAACCGGACAAGTGCCACCAAATAATTGCTTTACAGACACATGCCTTAAAGCCCGTCTTCTTTTCACTGCACCAGCAGCAGCTCAGCTCATTAATGGCGGTGTCAATCTCCGTTATCGTCGTCATCATATCTCTTCACGCCTTGGCCTTCGTTCTCGCCATCGGCGCCGAACGACGTCGTAGCACGGTACTCAATTATCTCCTTCGATCCATCAACATCCCTAGTTTCAACCCTAATTATTTGTTTATTATTAATAAATAGGCGAAAGTAGTACCGGATCATTATGACGATTCCGATTACTGCGTATACGATTCCGATGCGTCCACGGTGTACGGCTTGTCGGCGTTTGGACTGTTGCTGATTAGTCAGACGGTGGTTAACGGCGTTACCAAGTGTTTGTGTTTTGGTAAAGGTTTAGTGAGGGGTAGGTTGAGGAGTATGACGGTTTTCTTCTTCGTGTTGTCTTGGTGAGTTTTATTTTTAATAGTTAGAACATGTTTAAAATTCATATAAATGTTTAGATTACATAGAAACAGAAGGCAAGCGGGCAACAAGCTGCCCCGCTACCCTTTTTTGAATTGCAAAATCCAATCTTTTAAAAACTATATTTGCTGATCTTGGAGTCATAACATTACTATGCATGACCCGCTGAACACGGGTAAGTAACTCCACAGCTTCAGGCGCGAGGAAACCAAAAGTGTCAAAAGCAAAAGGTGTTAGTCATGCAGTTGGCCGAGCTTTGGCTCGTTACGCTCGTTTAAGGTTTTTCTCAAAAAATATATATAATAATAATATGTGTATTTTAGTTAATTAGTTAATAATAAACGAGTTGAGCCTGAGCTAGAAAAAGCAACTCACGAGCCGAGCTAGAGCTCGAGCCTTTGTTAGTCAAATTGAGCTGAGCTCAAACCTAGTCGAGCTTGGGCTTGACTCGTTTACACAACCAATGCCGGATTGGTTTAAAAGAAAATTTTAAAAAGTTTTTATTATTTGGGCCTATTTTTGACTGATTTGACCGCACCTACTAATGTCAATGATTAGCGTAAAAAAAATTAGTAATTTTCCAGCTAGCGACTAGTTGCGATTAATAAGGATTTTTCCAGCACGGATAGACTGATTTGGAAATGTTTTGCAACAATCATAAAGGATACTAGTGACAATATGATTGTTTTGCAACACTGATAACTGATTTGGAAATGGTGGCTTGATTATAATTTCATGAGTGATTGAAAGAAAGTTTGCATGTTTCACGTGATTGGGGATAGACTGTCAATCTTTGTCACTTTCTAAATGCTGGTCTGCACATGGAGCCTGCAACTATCATTTTTCAATTAGAACTTAAAGCATATATTGTTAGCTTGATAGATCATTATATGAAGCACGGCTTAGTTAAGAGTTAACACTTGATTTAGTTACTAACTTACTAGTTACTACTGCTCACCGGTAACTTCTAATTGCTCAATAGTAACTTGCTGCTGATGATTTATCTCCCTGATGAGTAGTAACTTTCTGTTGACCTCATTTGCCACTGCTCAGTAGTAAGATTGCATAGTTTCCTTTGTTAGGCAACACCACAGAGTTTTTAGTAGGGATCTTCAAAAATTGTTGAAACCAACCAAACTGCCAAATTGCCCAAACCTAGTAGCTACATCAGCCTTGTTAGGAGTAATACATTTCAGTTTAGGATTTGAAAAACCAGGTTTCACGATTCAGTTTACGGTTTGGAATCGGCCGGGAAAACCAAACCGGCCGAGATATTAATAAATAAATATATATTTATTTATATAATTTTAATTAAAAATAATGTTTTTCGCTTATATAAATCTAACAATAATAATACACGTGTAAGGTTTTTGTTTATAATACACATACATTGTTAGTTTAACCGATTTTGTACTCTTAAATTCTTCTTTCACTTATTTTGTAAACCCTTTGGTACTTAAAAGGTAAAGCGTTCTATTTTTTTTTAATCCTTTTACCATTTTACTGAACTTTTGAAGATTTAATGATACGAGTCTATGCTAAAATATTCCAGCCCACACGCCAAAATCGAACAATTTTGGCCCGTACAGCTATACTAATCTACATTATAAACAAAATATGTATTTTATTGGTAGTATCTTAAAGCTATTACCTATGATCTGTATCAATGTAGCATATTTCCTAACAAAATTCTAAAATAGCATGTGTATGGTTTGAGGGTATGAGTTGTATAATTAGAAATGAAATGATTGCAACTGAATAAAATTCAAAAAATATAAAACTGGTTTACCAATTGTTACTCTTTAAACATTTTAACAGGGTGAGCTTTCTTGGAGCAGAAGCATGTTTGCTTGCAGGATCTGCAAAAAACGCTTACCACACTAAATACCGTGGCATTTATGTTGGTAACGAGCTGTCGTGTGAAACCCTACGCAAAGGCGTGTTTGCTGGTGGTGCCGCCTTGACATTTATCTCAATGGTAGCATCGATCGTTTATTATGTGGTCCATTTGAAGGTGGATACTGGTGGATGGGAAAAGCATGAAAATGGAGTATCCATGACGTCTTTAGAGAATCCGGATCATGGTGGTGCAGGTCGGTTTGAAAGACTATAATTTCGATAATATTATCATATTGTAGAAAAGAAGTATAAAGATACAACTCCTTTTATATGTTTTATATATGTAAAGGTTTTCAGACCCTGCTTCTTAAGACACATTCAATGGGTTAAACATGAAACAGGTTGGGCTGGGCTGGGCTGGGCTGGGCTGGGCTGGGCTGGGCTGGGCTGGGCTGGAACACTAAACTAAATTAGGGGATTTGATAGACTGTTGAAATTTGAAACAGGCGTTACTGTTCAAACCGAAACATTTCGGCCTGTTTGTCTGGTATATAATTAAAGCTTCCGGTCCGGTCCGCTTTTATACGGTTAGTTTTCGGTACAAACCGTAAACCAAACCGTTCATTACGGTTTGAAAATTTTCAAACCAACCGACCGAAAGTTAAGAAAGAAAACCAACTGTGAAACCAACCGATGACCGGTTTAGATGGTTTCACGGTTTCGAACCAAACCATAAACACCCCTAAAAGCCATAATAAACAGCTATTTGCCAAAAACAAGTGTACATAATAGACTACATAGTCCTTACTTTGGTTTGGGCCCACACAGCTAAACGGTCTCTGTGCTTGGTTGGATTGTCCATTATCATCCCTCGTGTGGTTGCATATAAAAACAATCTCTGGACCCGCAGGCTTAAAAAGATCAAGACCGTTGGTTTTTATTACCAAATGTTGTTTCATGTTTGTTTGTTTTGTCGCTTGATTATTAAATATTATTATTTCAATGGAATATATAATTGGCTGGTCAATTATAAGGATGGTGGTGTTATCATGAAGCAGGTCAAACTGTGGGGGCCACTCAAATTATTAAATATTATTATTTCAATGGAATATATAATTGGCTACGTTGTATTGTAGTTGTAGTTGTGTTTTGTAGGTTGTGGATTGAAATAAGAATCGTCTATGTAATCATGTTATATTTAACATAATAATAATGCATTATATCTACAACGTAACAACTACTAATCATGTCGTTTGTAAATTATGTAAGCAATTAATAACAAAAGAGTAGAGTTCACTTAAACATTTAAGGTTATTAGGTCTCTTACACTTTAATTGATAACGTACAAATATTTGGATTAGTTTTATTAACTTTTCGGTCTTTAACTCTTAAGGATATTCACGTTTACTTTTAATTTGTATTCACTCGTTTATGTTCATCCATTTATTTTCGTTTGTGTACATTCATTTATATCATTAATGATCCAACATAAACGAACATGAATGTCTTCCTTTTCTTAACAAATGGGCGCATTGAAGTAAAACTCGTTCGTTTAATTGTCCATGTTAGGTTGTTTGTTCAGTTAAAGTTAAACGTACTCCTGAATTCGCACCTAGCATTTGGTAACATGGGCGAACCTATGTTCTGGGTTTGAGGGGCAGCCACCCGCCTTAAATTTTTGTTTTTATTGTTATTTGTATATTAAAATCTCAATCGCTCCTCTTAAAATTAATTAGTGCTAAGTCTTGATGTCACCCCAATAAAATTAATTTTTGGGGCCGTCATTACTTGTTGAGACCTCTTATAGCTGTCACATGATACACCTATTACTTTATACAAAATCATAATTATAATCTACATGAGTCTTAATTGAATGGCCGAGTGCTTCATACGTTTTTACTACTTTTACATATTTTGGAGACTAGTTATGGCTTCCAGGACGTGTTTTAGGCTAACTATTTGCTATAAAAAAATATTTCAAGGCCAACTAGTGCATTCCCACCAACTAAACCTCCCTATGCTCAGCATTCTCATTCCGTTTTCTATCCCTATATCCATATATATCATATAATTACTCTAAAAAACATTACATTTCTCTCTTTTGTTTAATTAAATAATACTTTTTATACCTTTTTCATTACAGTTTTCTCTCTCCACTCTATAATTTACAAAAAAATCACTATCTTTTCCCCAAATTTACAAAAAATCACTACCTTTTCTCTCTCCACCCTATAATTTACACCCACAACCACTCACAACCCCACCCTATAATTTACAAACCATCCTCGTATAATTTTAGGAGATGGGTTGGGAATGCTCTTAGAACTTTATAGCAACATTATCCATCATCATTATTAAAAAACTAAAAAATATCGGATAATGAAACCATGAAAATATTACAATCTCAAATATTTGTTCTGAAATCGTAACTTATGCAAGATTTATGTAACTATGTTCATGAACCTTAACTATCAATAATCTCAAACATATTATTTCTCATACGAAACACAACTATTATTTTGAGGTAATATATAGAGTTTTTATCTTTTTTGTATTAACATCGTTTGAAACCACCCTCAATACTCGAAGGAACCTTTCTGAGACGACATGTCAACCGGCAATACTGATTTTAATGTTCCAGACCTAATTCATCTAGTAAAACCATCAAAAAGGAAATCCAACAATGTGGAAAAACCTCGTTAAGTTAGGTTTCAAACTCTGTGCATTAACCATCTGAAATCTTAGGATTTTTATCAAATCCAACATTTCATCTCACTTTCTAAAATATTGATTAAATTTAAGAGACTTACTTCTTACTCCCATAGTCCCATGTGCAGTGGATGACTATCTATTAATTCTCTTCTACTGAATGTACACACACATATATATATAGAGGAGGTTTTAAATGAGAACCCATTTGAGTTTTAAGAACTCGAAAGAACTCAGTGTAATGATTTTTTTTTACATATGCGTAATATATGTAAGTTACATACACGTAAAAAAAATTACATAATTTTTTACGCGCCGAGTCGACTTATTACACATATGTAACGGACGTAAAAATTAGTGTAATCACTTACAACTTTATTTTCTCTCATACTTTGACTTCTTAATCAGATTTAATCTCAACCACACAATCCAATCTATTTAATAAAATGTGTGGCTAAGAATTGAGTTCTTAAGTTCTTAAAACTCAACATGGTTAATATTTTGAGAACCATGTTGAGTTTTAAGAACTTAAGAACTCAATTCTTAGCCACACATTTTATTAAATAGATTGGATTGTGTGGTTGAGATTAAATCTAAGAAGTCAAAGTAGGAGAGAGAATAAAGTTGTAAGTGATTACACTAATTTTTACATCCGTTACACATGTGTAATAAGTCGACTCGACGCGCAAAAAAATTATGTAATTTTTTTACGTGTATGTAACTTACATATATTACGCATATGTAAAAAAAATTCAAAAAAAAAATCGTTACACTGAGTTCTTTCGAGTTCTTAAAACTCAAAGGGGTTCTTATTTAAAATCTCTCATATATATATATATATACATATATAGTGATGAGGAATATTATAGATAAATCTTTTTAGCTATATAGAGAGGCATAAGAATCCGACAGGGTTTATTACCATAAGGCTGAGAGGTGTGGAGCGCGAGAGGGGGGCGCGTGAGCCCATCCGCTCGCGCCCCGGGGCGCGAGCACCACACCACCGAGGCGCGAGAGGGGCGCGAGCACGGCTTTCAAGGCAGGCGCAAGAGGCCTCGTGGCTGGGAATAGCGTGAAGAGAGATTGGGAATGTTAAATATAGCCGTTGGGAATGTTAAAAAAAATCCGCTCGCGCCCCCTGCTCGCGCCCCTCCACACCAGGCCCCGGGGCGCGAGCGGGGGCTCCAACACCCATCTTATCAAGTTTCTCTCTCTGCCACACGTCACAATATTATTGGCTGGAGCCCCCACTCGCGCCCCCTCTCGCGCCCCCCACACCCCTCAGCCTAATATAATCACATGATAAAAAGTTAATTATTTTATATTTATTTTCTTTGTAAATATACTTTAAAAAAAGGATGCCTACCAACTCTAAAAAGTAGGCCTATTATTAATAAACTATATTCCCAATGTCTTGTAGGCTGAAACCAACTTAGACTTTTACTTTTCCCAATGCTTTCCACACCTCCAACAAAGTCCATACTCACACACACTTTTTCACACACAACTCTCTCTCACTTCAAGACTCACAATTCCTACTAAACCTTTATTCATCAAAATTCACATTTTGAAGGATAAATTTGTAATCTTTACATGAAATGAAGCCAACATCTTTTGTTTTTCAAGTTTTCTTGATTTCTTGATTTTATGCAACTCTCACTTCAAGATTCTTCAATTCCTGCTAAACCCTGTTTCTCATTTCAAAGGTAAACCATTTACACATCAAGATTTTACATTTTGAGGGGTAAATTAGTTATCTTTACATGAAATGAAGCCACCATCTTTTGTTCTTCAAGATTTCTTGATTTTCTTGATTTTATGCAACTCTCTCACTTCAAGATTATTCAATTCCTGCTAAACGCCTAAACCATTTATTCATCAAGATTTTACATTTTGAGGGGTAAAGTTGTAATCTTTACATGAAATGAAGCCACCATCTTTTGTTCTTCCAATTTTCTTGATTTTATTCAATTCCCATTTCATACTTCATGTAAGTTGCTTAAATGATGAAGGGTACACTCTGTTGACTTTCAAACAGTCAATCACACAAGACCCAGATGGGTCTTTAACCAACTGGAACTACTCTGATGAAACCCCTTGTTCATGGAATGGCATTGCATGTAAAGATCAAAAAGTTGTTTCTGTTAGTATCCCACAAAAGAAGCTTCTAGGGTTTATATCACCTGTTCTTGGGTCTCTTACTGAACTCAGACATGTTAATTTAAGGAGTAATAGGTTCATGGGTGCCTTGCCTTTTGAGCTTTTTAATGCTCAAAAGCTTCAAAGGTTGGTGCTTTATGGCAATTCTTTATCTGGGTCAGTCCCAAATGACATTAACAGACTTATTTACCTCCAAACCCTGGATTTATCAAGCAATTTGTTTAATGGGTCACTACCCATTTCACTAATTCAGTGTAAAAGGTTAAGGAGTCTTGATTTGAGCCAAAACAATTTTACCGGGCCGGTACCGGATGGGTTCGGGTCCAGTTTGGGCTTTCTTGAAAAGCTTGACCTTTCTTTTAATATGTTCGCCGGTTCGATCCCGAAAGATTTGGGAAATTTGTCTAACTTGCAAGGGACTGTTGATTTGTCTCATAATATGTTTAGTGGTTCAATCCCACCTTCCCTTGGTAACCTTCCTGAAAAGGTTTACATTGATCTCACTTACAACAACTTAACCGGCCCGATTCCACAAAATGGGGCGTTGGTGAACCGTGGGCCGACTGCGTTCATTGGAAACACGGGGTTATGTGGGCCACCTTTGAAGAATCTTTGTAACCCGAATGATGCGAGCTCACCGTCTTCGTTTCCATTCTTGCCCACGAATAACCCGTCGGAGGTTCAAGAAACAGGCCGAAAAGGGTTGAGTAAAGGTGCTGTGGTTGCTATAATTGTTAGTGATGTAATTGGGATTTGTTTGATTGGTTTGATTCTTTCGTAT
>NW_027501362.1:0-24941 GCF_021521415.1 Bidens hawaiensis | reverse complement strand
GATGAATGTTTCTTAATACGAGATTTGAAGGTTGTGTAATATATATTATGGTTGAAGTTTTATATTTCGCGAAAGTTTTAATTAAATCTGATATTTAGAACTGTAAGGCACCGGAAACGGGGCCTTACAAAACGTCACGGCCCCTTAAGTTTTGTGTAGGACTTTTGGGATTTTTAAAAATTTTAAGATTAAATTAAGAATCTCTCTTATAATGTACTTTTTTAGGATTTTCTCTTTATTGGCTCCTTTTGAAAGAAAAACAAAGTGTTGGGTCTTTGTCATGGAAAGAAACAAGGGTGTCACACCTTCACAAAAAAAAATGAAATATGTTTTTTAACAATTAAATAATATTTTCTTTTACCTTTTTTTTTTGAACTTTTGAACGATCAACTAAGTAAGATCGGGTACTCCGTACGTGATCTCCATTGGCTAAAAGTAGCCCGAGCCGGCCACGAGTCCGGATGGACGGAGCCCCTAGCGGTCCACCAATTGAGGGATTCCTTGGATAAAACCCGACTCCTAGGCCCGCCAAACGGCATGACAGCGAAGAGTCGGTAAAACCGAGTGAGATCATGTCTCGAACCCTTGCAAGCGAGGGTCATCCCTAATATCCCTCATAAAATTGGTGATTACATTCAACTTTTTATTACAAAAATATTATTTTTTTAACGAAAATCTACCAAATTTGTTAATCGTACAAATAGTTGGAAAAAAAATCATATTAGTTTTCATATTTGTGTACATGAACTTGTTTCTATAGAATTAAACTTTTTAATTTTTAAATTAAAGAAAGATGTCTTTAACAAGTTAAGGTAAATGCATGTATGCCTGCAAATTTTCATATGTTTTGTATAATATATTAACAAGATTATCATGTTAAAAAACATGTGTACAATTTTTTCATTTAACTTTTTAAGTCAATTAATTACATAAAAATAAATTTTAAAACCTTACTAACATAAACGTTATCTTTTTTTCAAACTTTGCCCTTCTTAATCAAAGTGATTTTATGTACACTTAAACAAATTTAAAAGAAAATAATTGAAAAAAAAATAAAAGGAAAAATACAATAGTTTTTAACTTCACACGCCCTATAAAAACAATAATTTGGACCATTACTTTGTACATACATGAAATTGGGCAAGTATGAAGTAGTATTAAGGCTAATGAGCTGGTGTTGGAGTGGTAATTAAAAACAAAGACTTGGTGTTTTATGTGACTGATGTTTGATTTCTACCCATAACATTTAGTTTCAGCGGTATTGGCGTAATGATGAGAGACTAGGCGAGTAGGTGGCGTTCACTAGTTGGATCGTTGAACTGAACGAGTTTTATCGTACCGCACTGTCGTGCCTTCGAACAAGTTTTGACGGACGTTTGCCTTAGGTGAGGGTTTTCTCCGGATCGAAAGATGAATGTTTTCCGACACGGTGAATTTTAACCCGTATCTCATTTGAAGGATTCGTTAGTAGTTAAAAAAATAATAAAAAAGAAAGAAAGAAGGAAAGAACATGAAGCGATATTGGGTTCATGTGCTAGTGGGGATAGAGTGGAGTGGGCGTGGTGGCAATTCACCTCACCTGATGAGTTTACTTTAAATGGTAAAGGTTTCAATGACAGAGACTACTCAATCTGCAAATTATTTACTACCTATAACATTAAATTATAAGTTATTAACTTAATTTAATCAAGAGTTTGTCTTCTTATAGAATGATCAAAAGTTACAAAATGTTCTAAGCCACTACAACCGCCATCTTTACACCTTTGGCGACCATCACTTATGATCACTAGCATCACCAACTCCTTCGGCTACCTTGCAAACCACCTCTTCCTGCCATATTTTACCCTTTGACACCACCAGCATAACCACCTCCTCTGCCATATTTTACCCTTTTACAAACACACGCAAATATATAAACTTTCACATATAAAACACAAAAAAATTACATTCTTAACCACAAATGGCAAATCCATTTACAACCCTTATATCATACTTTTAGTTCAAAGCCAAACCGAAACTCTACAAAAACAACTAGATGTTATATGTAAGTATGCTTCTTTGAGGAAAAAGATACTCATAGTAGGAAGAAGCAATAACTAGTAGGAAGAAATGTGTCACCAAAGTACCTTCATTAAGAACAAAATCGCAAATGACACCTTGATCAGCCGGTCTCAAATAACAACATTAATAATAACTTGTCGCATAATATGCATGGTACTTTATCGGAAAATAATAATAATATCATCATCATCAGTAAATCACATCAATAGCAAAACTATGGTAGAGTTTGAGAAAGGTAAAATGTTAACAACCTTACCTATACCCCCGTAGAAACATGAAGGTTTCTTCAGGTGAGACCTCCGGCTCGATCGGAAAAAATAATGTGCTATTCAAAATAGTATATTACACTACTTTATACCTTTAACCTGATTACCGGTTAAAATAACTTTGATTTTAAGTTTTAAACTACTCATAAACATTAAAAGTATTTGGGCCATCCCCTAATACAAAATTAATCATACAAACAAATATATTAGAAAGAAGTGACATACTTTTAACAAAAAATTGAACACGTCACTTCCTTTGGAGAATAACCCGCATAATAAAGGAAAGTCGCTTTTTAAACAAAAGTAAGTAACTAAATAAATAAATAACGAAGAAAAAGAACCTCAATCTTCTAGTTGAAATTAGGGGTAAACGAGCCAAACCCAAGTCCAAGCTAGACTAGGCTCAAGCTCGGCTCAATTTGACTTGTGAGAGCTCGAGCTCGGCACATGGGTCATTTTTTCAATATCGAGCTCGGCTCGGGATTGGCTCCTTATTATTTATTAATTCATAGTTTTTACTATTTTTATATATTTTAAGAAAACCTTAAACGATTTCAAGCTCAGCTTAAGTTTGTATGTTCTACCTTAAACGAACCAAAGCTCGGTTCAAGCTCAGCTATGCAATATGAAATTAATACATAGATTAGTCGTTGTTAATATCAAAAACAACTTTCGTGTATCGCTACATATCTTTTATTGACTAAAGTTTATAACAAAAAATAACTACTCTATATTGAACGAAAACCAAAAAATTGCTCGATCAAATCAACATGATCTTTAAAAACAAATTTGGTCGAAAAATAAAACAAACTATATCACCCGATAGAAACATGTAAATATGGTATGAACTACTCAAAAGTGTGAGAATAAAAAATCAACGTCATGTACAATATTATAAGTTAACTACGAATCAACAACTAATTATCACACACCTACTCAGAATACGATGAATTAAGGGGAAGATTTGTTTTCTTCAACCTAGCTACTTTATGATTGTGCAATTCCTTCTACTCGAACCTCACTTTTGGGATTGGACACCTCAATTTAAATTATACAAAGCTACAGTCAGTTAGTCTTGAAAGATACAAAACAATAGTTTTAGCTCGGTTATATTTGATTAAGTTTTCTTACAACGTGGCATTTTCATAATTATAACATAAATGTTTCAGATCAGAGCTTGATTCACTGGTAAATAGAATCTAGTTTCTAGGAGTACGTTCGCTAGCGTTTACTTTACATGTATTCATCACTTGATAGATCATTTTGTTAGTGTTAGTTACAAAATATCACCATGTTCATAGCATATTCACGAGTGAATACACAAATGTTTACTGTAATTACCGGTGAACATGTTATATGTTTACGTCACTACGTGTAGTGTATGCATTGATTACAAAAATGTTATTACGTAAAAGATATCATGTAGATAGTTTTGATAATAAAAAAGTATTATATTTATTTATTTATTTTTTAAATTGGTTCTAGTTTTCTAACCTTGAATCCATAATGAAAAAGGTGTTCTTGAAAAGGAGACGCACGATAATGTCTAGAAAGTGAAAAGGTAAATAGAAGTGAAATAAAGAAAATAATTGAAGAGGGATGGGCACTTAGCTTTATATTGAAACATTGCATTGATTTGGGACACTTTTTGGTACTTTTGAGTAGAGACCAGTCCAGCCATGGAGTCACTCTCAAAGGCCCCAATATCTAACCATAGTCATAGGGGACTTTGAAAGGTTTCTATTATATAAACACCACTCTGATCAAATTATATTATGTTATAACCATATACTCAATTACTCATCATATAGTAATAGCTAATTTACAGTAGCATCATATATTTTTCTCTTCACATTATTATTAGAGGTATTTTTCGAATCAATTTGGGTTATTCAAATTTTAAATTATAACTTATACCTAACATGCCTTTTTGGAACGTTGCGTTTTGGTCAAATTATGGAGCTTGGCGTGGTTGGGTAGTCAATTCCCTTTAGCAAATCTCCAATGAAACTTATTGATTGGGTTAAAGATACAACCTGTCCAGGGGCGGGTTTATATAGGACCGTACAGGTTCACGGGAACCCACTGAGTTTCGAAATTTATATAAAATATAGGTATAATTTATGAGAGTGAACCCATATATATTTTGAGAATGAACGCATGTACAATCTGAAGCTCTAGTTTGGCGGTAACACTCCTCCTTTCAATCTTGTCAACCCTGGTTCAAGTCTCTTCACCAGCATATGATTTTATTTTATTTTTTCCTTTCCCCTACCCCCTCTTTTTTTAACCCAGCTAAGTTAGGTTTTTACTTTATTACCCAAAATCTCTTCACACATACAAAACCTCACACAACGCTTCAAACCCTAACCCCCACCATCACCAACGGTCCACCGCTGGCCGTCTCTCAAGCCTAGTCTCCATCTCTCGTTCACTTTTGTCTTCACGTTAAGGTATAAATTGGTGTTTTGCTTCAATTATTCTTCTTTATTTACTAACAATTAGAAAGAATGATTTGTTGATGTTTGTTAATTGAATTAGAATATTAGTGATGTTATCCTTTCTATGACGATGCTTGTTTTTTTTTTTTGTTAATTTATCGTATTTATGTTATCTAATGAACCTTACCTGACCCGAACCGTTGACCGACCCGAATCGTTGAAACGACCCCGAACATTTTTATGGCCGGTCTTATAAAATTAGAGCATTTATAAACAGTGAACCCATTGGAAAAAAAAATCCTGGATCCGCCACTGGACCCGTCTTTTGAAAAAAAGAGAGTTGACGAAATCAGTAATTTATGTTGTTTGGTGGGTGATACGGCGGTCGAGAAGCAAGAAATGATATGGTCTTCGCCTCGAATCAGATTTTGAAATACACTCTTCTGAAAGACGTTATATACTTTTCCTTCTTATGGTATTTGTGGTGGAAATCAGAAATGTAAGGTTAAATGGACCGAGTGGATCCGAACCCTTTTTATTTTTGTAAGTTTTTCGTCTCGAATTTTTTGAGTTATTACAAATAGACCGAAATATTAGATAAAACAAAATTATATGCTTAATAAATAAATCTATGCAATTATTTTTAACAATTATATATGACTTAAATATTCGGGGGATTGGACCTAGTTGGTTTGAAAATCATGAATTCGTTTTGAAAGTCAATGTTGGAATTCGATCCGGATTGTTACATACCAAATATTTGAATATCGAAATGCTTGAAAATGCTTGAGCGCATGAGTTTGCTAGGATCGTTTTGGACATTATCGGGCATGGCCTCATCGAGAAAGGAGGCGTACATGCCCAGATGTGCTTGTACGACGAGCGCAACACTGGTAGCGAGGTTTTGCCGCTCTCCTGATGAGTCTAATACAGGACAAAGCAGCAGACCTTATCATGAACGGACTGATTGGCTGGCCTTCGGACGTCACACGGATTTTAGAAGATTGCTTCGTGACAAGATGCTAACTTGATTCGAAAGTTTAAAACGTAGGTGATTTTTTAACAATAAGAAAAATCCTAGCTTGTTAGTTGTTAGTATAATTATAATCGTTATATTGACCATTTTACCGTTATTAAAAGGTTTACTAAAAAATCCATTGATAAAGTCACACAAGTAGCGAAAGGTAGGGGTGACCAGAAAAATCAAATTAACTTGACCAAAACCGAAAAACCGAATCGAATCATTAACCGATGGGTAATTTTTTAGTTTTTTGAAAAACCGATTTTTGGGTTTAGGTTCGGTTATCCATTTAATAAAAACGAAAAAGCCGAACAAATTAATCGAACTTATGTTTTCTACGTGTTTTTTAAAGATGTTATGACCGGAAACAAAACACCAAAAGAATCTACCATTGACGGTGATGAAAATTATGAAAATGATGAAGATAACTTTAAAGATAAATAAGATAATGAATGAAGATCCGAGCCAAAATTTTAGTGTTTTTTTATTAAAAACTTTGTTAAATTTTAAACTCTACTACTCAGACAACTTTGTATTTTTTGGTTCCATGTAACACGTGCCTGTTTTTATATTTTGAATTCAATATATATGAGATACTCTATTTTTTAATTTTTTTTTGTAATGTCTACTCACTTTAAAAAATTGAAAACAACCGAAACCAAAACCGAAATTATCCGAATACCGATCGGTTGGTATTCTAAAATAACCAATAGCTTTGGTTTCGGTTTCAGTTTCACCCAATAACCTAATCGAACAGAACCAAACCGAACCGTGCTCACCCGTAACAAAAGGTATATTTTTTGTGTTTTATTATTAAGTTTAGAAAAGAAAATTTAAGCCAACCGGGATGGGATGTATAAAGGTACGGCTGTTTAACTTTGTGACCCTTTGCCTTTTATGATTCAACCACTTTTTAGATTCATATCTTTAAATTTCTGATCAATGAAAATTTTGGAACGAGAACATGATTTTGAAGTCTTTGCTTACCATACGAGTTCAATTTTTTAATTAATATTTGTTTAAGTTTGGATAAAATTTGTTTTATCATGGAATCATAGGGTTAGGTGATTGGATGAATGTGAAACCAAATCGAAACCAAATGAACAGAAAAAGGCTAACAAAGAAAACTTTTGGATTAAAAGCGAGAATCTAAGCAAAGCTTATGTAATAAACCATAACTTGACTCTATTTTATAGGATTATGTTGTATATGAGATTACGTGGTCTATCTGTTTTAATGTAAGTTAACGACTACATGGCTGGCTGGTTTCGGTAATCATGTAGTTGTCACATAATACAATATATCACATACCCATGAAAAGTTTTACAAATAACTTTATTCCTGATCTTATAATCAAATATGAAAATATTCATCCAAAGTATTTTGGATTTTGACTTTCTTGTCAGTTTTGTCATCAATAAGTTCATGCGACACATAAGATCAGACGTATTGGGTGCCATATTGACTCCAAAGCACCGGGGTATCCCCCCCCCCCCACCCCACCACACCACCACCACCACCACCACCACACACACGCTTTGGGTTAAAAAAGGGGTTTGGGCATTTGTGTTAAGCACCGATGAGGGTGAAGTATTTCAAAAATATAGCCATTGTCATCGACTGTAATCTAAGTAAAAAACAAATCAAATTATTTATTAAAATATATACCTTATATAAACCCAACTAATTAAAAGTTTTTAGACACAACTCCTCTTTCTCCCCTTCTCTACAAAAAACTAATTAGCAAATTTTTCAAACACAACTCTTTCTTCCATTCAACCCAATATGAATCTATTCAACTGCTTAATGTTCAGTTTTGGACAATTTGCATCCAATCAAAGCACAAGCAATGCCCAACTGACTAAACTAAACTCCATCCAACCTAGTCAACCAAGCAGCCTCCACTACCCGGTAGGTGTTAATTTTGACCCGCATATAATGGCGTATATGCAATTTTTAGAGACGCCCAACTTACAAGCCGGTGTTTATAATATACCAAATGGGTGTTCGTTCGACTATAAACATGTCGGTGACACAAGACGAGACAGTGCTAGAGACACAAGTAGAACCGGTGACACAACCCGGTTCGAGCAAAACTAAGTAAGCTAGACGAGGGAGCTTGTAAGTCCCGTAGAAGGATCCTTTAATATGATATCAACAATCTCTTTGTAAGTGCAGAATCCTAACAAGAGATGATTCAAGACAGTAAACAAGAACAAGTAAATCACACAATATGATGCTTCACAACACACGTTATTATTAGCGTCGGGTGCTTAGTCACTTGATTACAATACTCGTTCACCATAATAACAATATGAATGGCGAACCGAAACCCTATACAATATGATCTATATATAGGGTAGCCAACACCCAAGCCCAACAAAAGGCCCAAAGCCCACCGAGATCCATAAAGGATCTAGGTTTACATTCATAACCCAAACCAAAACCAACTATGCACAAACCACCAAAGTATGGACCCAACAATCTCCCCCTTGGTTTGTAGCTTCATTCTTAATCGTGCTCCATGTATTAAATGTCAGCATCCTTCAAACCACCTGCCCAAAATTTAGTTCTGATAATAGAAGCTGCCATACTTGTGTATTCCTTTGTAGTCGTTTCAAAAATTGGGTCAGCCGTTGTTTTGGACAAAAATCAGCTAAGGATCAAGTATCCAAATCTGTTATGTGAGGTAAGGTGCCAATTCGATAATAACAAGTGTATAAGCGTGATATCGGTGAACACAATGGTTTGATCACGAGGGAAAAAGCCCTTAACCAAGATAGTCTTACTTCGGTCAAAACTTATCAAGGCAATCGTTGGTAAAATAGCTCCGGTTAATGATTAATAAGATAATCTTTGGTCGAAGCACTTTAGTCAATGATCAACAAGGTAACCTTCAATCTTCTAGAGAGTTCGTCCATAATCAGCTATGTTGAATTAGGATCCTATACCCATGTTCCAGCTATAGGATGTTCCATGAGGATAATTGATGCAAATTCAACTTGGAGTTGATACACCTGTCTAACACATCACCATACTAAATGCAATCATTAGTTAACAAACAATATCGAGGATCGTCGATCCTTTATATCCTGACATAAATTTCAAGGATAAACTATCCATAAGATAGTTAAGGATAAAGGATCCTCAGTATAAAAATCGTGGCCTAACAATTGCCCCCAAAATGGCGGGTGACAGTGGAGCACAGCTGTCATTTTGAAATTCAAAATCCTGCAAAATAGTAGATGATTAGACGTGTGTCAGGCGGTTGATATTCATGAACCATAATTACAAGCCGCCTATATATGTGATAATTATAATCCTTTTATAATCACACACTTTAATCATCTCTCAGGCATCCTTTCATCTTTTTATTTATCTTTATCTGATATGTCGACTGCTTCTACATCTTCTTCCTCCTCCTTTTTCCTTCATGATGAACTGTATTCGCAAAACATCCTTCAATCACCTTCTTCCGAAGTCTGTAAATTCACAGACTCGGAAGTTGATGATATTCGATCATGTTTTCCAATCAACACGGTTTTCCGACCTTTCGATTCCACAGCTCGCAGTGACAGTATCTCGAAAACCTGGGTTTGCTTTCCGGCCCAGCCGTTTCTCATAGGTTATAAGTACCCGTTCCCCAATTTCACTCAAAGGTTCTTCAACTTGGCGGGAATTTTTTATATTCAGGCTATGCCAATGTTGTGGAGAGTCCTTCACACCGTAGAAAGGATTACCGTAGAGGAGGGAATCGAGTTTGGCTTAGCGGAACTAGCGTATCTGTACAACCTTTTTACCCATGGTTCCATACGCTTCGTCTTTAAATCTAAACCTAATCAAGAGAACCCCATTTTTAAAGTTACCCTTAAAAAAACCCTCTGGAAAAATCAATTTTTCTTCGTAAGACGAGACTATTCCGGGTGGAACTAATCTTCCCAAAAAGTGGATACCAAAGGGTAGGATCCAGGATCCTTAGAAAACATAAATAGGATACTTTATTGTTTCGCTAACCACTTCTATTATTTGTGTAATTGAAAACTTTGATTTGCTGATTGATCTTCCAGGAGTTGAAGATAGAGTAAGGAGGTTTTTGTCACTGGATCCTACAATCAGAACTTTCCAGGCAAAGTCTGTTGAAGCCTTTCAAAGACCAAAGCCAGAATCAATCATGTCAAGTAAGAATAATAATATTCAATAAAGAGCGTTAGCAGTTGAAAACTTATCTGCTATCTGCTATTCATAGGTTCCCCAAAATCAGGAAAGTCAGCTTCCAAGTTCTCCTTAAAAGATATCGACTACATGCTCAACAAGAAAAAGGCTCCGAACTCGACTCCAACATCCGAGCCTCGTCCTATCACAACTCGAACAAAGTCTGGGTCCAAGAGAAAGAAAATCTCAGACACGGAGAACCCCTTCGATGCCGAAAAGCAGATCCTGGACATGCTTTCTTCTGTAAGGATCCTTTATCTTCACCAATTTCCATTATCTCAAACTATTTCCTTGGCTTATTCTGCTTTCATTTATAGGCCATTGACTCTGCCCGACATCATTATGAGAAGACTATTGCAGAACACGGTAAGACCCTCGCCATGCTGAAATCGACATCTGCTGCTAATGAGAAGGCCCTTGCTAAGATGACCAAAGAAAAAAGAGAAATAGAGGCGCATGCTGCTGCCCTGGCCGTTCAAATGCATGATGAAATCAACCGGGTAGCCGAAGAGGTGAAGGTATGGGTAGCCAAGTCGATTTTAGAGGCTATAATCAAGCTAGTTACCGAAGCCAACGATCCATCCTTTGACAAGTCTACATGGGAAATCAAAGAATGGAAGCTGGCCTTAATTGATTTAGGTAGAGGCGAGAAGGAGACTGGGGATGTGATGGTTGATGTAGGCGAAGCAGGAACTAGCAGGGTGAAGGGTTTGGATGGAACCGAAGGTAGAAACAAGGCAATGATGGGCGATGTAGGATATAAAAGATAAGGCCCGAGCCTGTTTTTTTATTTGGTGTTGATGTTTTTATGAACAATTTCTATGGTCTGTACTGAACAATAGTATTTAGGATAAAGGATCTATGATCCTTAAGACAATATGCGGGGGTGACAAAGGTGGAGGGATCCTCTGTTTGTGGGGATGAAGCCTTTGTTGCCCCTGTTTTTAATTTTCCTGTACTTTTAAACTGTTAGTAACTCTTGCTTAACCCGGATGGATGGTCCATCTTTTCGTATGGTGAAATCCGGGTTAAGGATTTTGAATAAGTCCTTGTGGCTTATTTTAATTAATATATAAATCTTTTGACTATCTACCTGTTATTTATTTTCAAAAACTTGTTGCATATAAGTTTAGCATTGTTAATAGTTGAGTAAATAATCTTGAGTAAAAGATTTTTAGGATAAAAGATCTTTAAAAATCGTTTAGAATAGAATATTCTTAAATAATAAATTTTTGGATAAGACATCTTTATTAATTAATAAAATTTATACAAAGAAAATTTTAGGATCAAGTATCCCGAAATCAGCTAAAGACGTTATTAATCAAATTACCTTTTAAAAGATTAGCCTTTCTAACTGGATTATCCGAAGTTATTGCAATAAATATCAAACTTAAGTTAATCAATAAAGATCATACCAGAAGGTCTGGATAGACCTTGGTTACCCGAAGTTTTGAACTCTTATTGTTCCTTACTAGAATAGCTTTAGGATCCGAGATCCTTAGTTTCTTGATCTTCAATGATAACTTAGAAAATTCACTGCAAATAATTCATATTATTAACTGGGATCAAACCCATTAGACTGGGGACAAGCCCAACAAATATTCTGGGGACAAGCCCGTGTAACTGGGGACAAGCCCGTGTAACTGGGGACAAGCCCGCGTAATCTGGGGACAAACCCGTAAAATAAACTAGGGACAAGCCCAATAAACTGGGGACAAGCCCAAACTGGGGGCTGGCCCAAAGATACGGATGTTAACTGGGGTCTCGCCCGAACCGGGATTTAGCCTAAACGTGAGATAACGTGAAAACGTTATAAACCAGAGGTATGGTACGTCTACCATAATTCGTAGGATCCTCCATATAGACGGAGACAACGAAATTGTCAGCCACTAAGCGTGTACTGGTCCCGCTGCCCCGAACTATACGTTGGATAGCGTGCGCAACTGGCGATCGTGAGAAAGGTGAAAACCTTTAAACCTTAGGGGATATGACCATCGGGGGTCATATCCAAACGTGGGCAAGGCCAAGGGAAATAGTAAAGTGTCTTAAATGTAAAGGAGAGGTGGCCAACCTCTTAGACATTGAACCTCTTATTGCAATCTGCATTGTTACTTAAAAACTTGGAAAGGATAAATTGTTAAGAATATGTTATCCTTGAATTAATAATAGGAAATTGCAAAGAATAAGACATCAGATAGATATTACCAATTTCGGGATCCTAGATCCTTTTTTTTTTTGGATAATATATCCACTCAGGATAGTGGATCATGATCAGAAAAAATATTTCTTGAGGTGGATGGCATTCCATGCTCTTGGTAACCTGTTGCCTTCCATTGTGAGCAAATGGTATGCCCCCTTTCCTGCTTCCGATTCAATTTGATAAGGTCTTCCCATTTGGGCGCTAGCTTCCCATCAGCCGGATTTGTTGTGTTTTGAAAGGCTTTCCTTAACACTAGATCTCCTTCTTGAAATCTTCTGATTTTGATATTTTTGTTGTATGCCCCAGCTACCCTTTGTTGATAAGCTTCCGTTCTGATTTTTGCTAGGTCTCTGAGTTCTTCTATAGTATCCAAGTCTTCAAGAAGGGTTTCTTCATTGGCTTTAGGATCACGGATGCTGGTTCTCGCAGTAGGAACCACCATTTCTGTTGGAATTACTGCTTCTGATCCAAACACCAAACAGAAGGGAGTCTGGCCTGTTGCATTTTTGGGTGTAGTTCTGTCTGCCCAAAGAACATAAGGAAGTTCTTCAGCCCATTTTCCCTTCTTGGATCCTAGCTTTTTCTTTAGATTGTTGATGATGATCTTGTTGCTAGACTCTGCTTGGCCATTGGCCTGAGGATGAACTGGAGTGGAAGTAATCATTTTGATGCCCCAACTGTCACAAAAGTTAGTGGTTCTATTCTCGATAAATTGGGAACCATTATCACAAACAATTTCAGCAGGAATACCAAATCTAGTTATAATATTTCATTTAATAAAAGATATTACTTTCCTTTCTCGGACTTGTACAAATGTTTCTGCCTCAATCCATTTGGAGAAGTAGTCAGTCATAGCAAGCATAAAGACCTTTCCTTCGGGTGCTTTTGGTAGCTTGCCCACATTATCCATACCCCATTTTATGAAGGGCCATGAAGAGGATATAGGATACAGAGGCTCCGCCGGTTGATGAAGGATGTTCGCGTGTCTTTGGCAAGCATCACATTTCCTTGAATACTCCACTACATCCTTCTTCATTGTTGGTCAGAAGTATCCAGTTCTGAGTATCCTGGAAAATTACGCTCTTCCACCTGTGTGATTACCGCAATCTCCTTCGTGAAAATCCTTGAGTACTTCTTGGATCTCAGGATCCTCGATGCACCTCAGATATGGACCTGCAAGAGATTTTCTATATACCATATCATCTAATAAAATATATTGGGATACCTTGAGTTTGAAGGACTTGGGATTTTCTGTGGCTGGAATTTCTCCAGTCTGAATGTAGTTCTTGATAGGATGGATCCATGATCCTCTGTTATTTGAGGATAAAGGATCCCAGAGCACGATTTCTTTATCATTCGTTATCTCTCCAACTTCCTGTTCTTCTATTGTTGGCGAGAGAATGTGGATTATTGGGATTTTCAAATCCTCAGGAATCTTCAGAGATGATGCTAAGTTTGCTAAGGCATCTTCCCCAGCGTTTTCTTCCCTCGGTACCTGTGTAATACTAAATATTTCGAAGGATTTCGATAACTCCTTCACAACATCTAAATATTTCATTAGTTTCTCACCTTTAACAGCATACGAGCCATTAAAGTGGTTAGTTATCAATAAAGAATCTACATAAACTTGAAGATACCTGATCATCATGTTTTTAGCTAATTGCAAACCTGCTATTAAAGCCTCGTACTCTGCTTCATTGTTTGTTGCCTGAAACTTACAAGCTATGGACTGGGGTAATATGTCCCCCTGTGGCGATTTCAGTAGGATCCCTAATCCTGTTCCTCTCACGTTGGATGCTCCATCCGTGAAGAGTATCCAAGGGTCCTTGGTCTTTTCCAGTTGTTGGACTTCCAAGTCAGCTTCTTTTTGTAGATCACTAGTGAAATCAGCCACAAAGTCCGCTAATGCTTGAGACTTTATTGCTGTTCTTGGCTCGTATTGTATATCATATGAACTTAACTTTACAGCCCACTTAGCCATTCTACCTGATAACTCTTGTTTTCTAAGAACATTCTTTACAGGATAGTTAGTTCTCAAAATAATAGGGTGAGTTTCAAAATAGTGTCTTAGTTTAGTAGAAGCCATAATAAGTGCAAGAATTAGCTTTTCTAAATGAAAATACCTGGACTCCGCATCTAAAAGACTTTTACTTACATAGTATACGGGATGTTGTTCACCTTCATGATCTTTTACCAAGACTGCACTCACTGCATTTCCTGAAACAGCAAGATATAGATACAAGAATTCTCCATTCATAGGCTTCATCAGAGCTGGAGTCGAGGATAAGTAATCCTTCAGGGCTGTAAGAGCAGCTTCATGTTTTTTAGTCCACTCAAACTTCTTGTTCTTTCTAAGGATATCGTAGAAGTCTTTGCACTTCTCGGATGATCTTGAGATGAACCTATTCAGGGCTGCTATTCTTCCGGTGAGTCTCTGGACGTCTTTGGCATTTGCAGGAGATTTGAGATTGACAATAGCTTCGATCTACTTCGGGCTTGCTTCATTTCCTCTCTTTGTGACCATATATCCTAGAAACTTTCCAGGCTTAACACCGAAGTGGAATTTGGACGGATTTAGTTTCATGTTATCCTGGTCAAGGATATTGAATGCTTCCTCGAGGTCTCTGAGGTACGTTGGTCCTTGAACATCATGTTGACTAGTCTTTGGTACGTTGCTCCTGCATTTCTTAGTCCGAACGGCATAGCAGTATAACAATATATGCCGGTTGGAGTCATGAATGCTGTATCCTCTTGATCAGATGGTTCCATATGAATTTGTTGGAATCCAGAGGAAGCATCCATAAAGGTGAGCATTTCATGTCCAGCCGTTGCATCCACCATGGTATCTATATGTGGTAATGGGAAAGGCTCCTTGGGGCATGCCTTGTTTAAATCCGTGAAATCGACAGACACCCTCCACTTTCCATTCTTTTTTGAAACAACGACCACATTAGCTAGCCATCGAGGATAATGAACCTCTTTGATCATACCGGCCTTAAGAAGTTTTTCAACTTCTTCTTGTATGATCTTGTTCCTCTCAGGAGCGAATTTTCTTCGCTTCTGATGGACGGGCTTAACAGATAAATCAAGGCCGGGTTTATGAGTAATTACCTCTTTCGAAATACCTGTCATGTCTGAGTGCTTGAAGGCAAAAGTTGATCTCCTTCGCCCTAGGAAGGATATTATATCCTCCTCGATTTTGCTGGGGATACTGGATCCTAGGAACACTTTTAACTCTGGATTTTCGGGGTCCAATGATACTTCTTTGAGGTCTTTCTCCCGAGCTTCCAGCACGTTCCTAGGGTGTTGCTGTAGTTGCTATGCTATAGTTTGCTTGGCTGCTGGCTTCATTGATGATGAATAGTAGTTCTTAGCTTCCGCTTGGTCACCTACTATCTTTACAACTCCCCAAGAAGTTGGTAGCTTGATGCATTGGTGATAAGTTGAAGCTACGACCTTCATTCCATGGAGCTAAGGCCTACCTAAAATAACATTGCAACAGGAAAGGTTATTTATAACACAAAATTTTTAGTATGAATTTAACCCTTCGATATAAATTGGGAGGTTGATGTCCCCCAATGTCTTCTTGGTTTCACCACTGAAACCGACTAGCACCGATGTTCTAGGAATGATTTCTGAATCCGGGATGTTCATCTTTTTGAGGACGTCATGCTGGATAATGTTGACCGAGCTGCCCTCGTCCACTAGGATCCTGCGTACGTAATGGTTAGAGATAAATAAAGTAATAATCAAACCGTCATGATGAGGATCCTGGATGTTCAGCTTGTCTTCCTCATCGAAGAAGATTCTCTTGTCTGTTGTTAATGTAGTTGAGACTATTGGATGATCTCCGTTATCCATCTTGATCTCCTTGGCGAATCTTTTTGCTGCGGAGAAAGAAGTTCCGCATATGTCTGAACCCCCCGAGATGAAATTAACTGTTGGCACATCTGGCTTGTTTTGTTGAGAATCCTGGATCCTTGAGTTGAAAAAGACTCTTTGATCGGTCACTCGGGTAGTAGGGATGAGTGGTCTTCTCTCATTGTCCAACTCGAATTCTTCTATGGGGATTTCTTCTATGGCACAAGAGTCTCTGAATAATTCGTAGTCTCTGGATACAAAGTTGATCACATGAGCATCTGGCGATGGTGGTGTTGCTTTCTGTGGAAGGTCTTCAGCATCTTGGGTTTTAGATTTCTTCCTTCCCAAGAGTTCTTTAAAGTGACCCTTGCTCAGGAGGTACCCAATTTCTTTCCTTAAGCCGATGCACTCGTTTGTTGCGTGGCCAAAGTCTTCGTGGAAGGCGCACCACTTAGAATTGTCGTTGAAGCCGACGACCTTCTCATTCTTTCGGGGCCACCTTGCTTTTTCTCCCAGATCCTTCATGGCACAAATCAAGCCATGAGTATCTACAGAGAAACAATAGTCGGAGATGCAAGGGTAGTCTTCATCGTTATCTCCTTCTTCAACTGCCCGTACGTTCTGATTGTTGAACTTGGCGTATGGCTTCAAATTGTTGTTCCTATTCCAAGATCCTTTATTCTTCTCAGGAGTTTCTTGTTTACCATGGTCTTTCCTGTCCGTGGATCCCTAACCCCAATGGCCTTTTTCAAAACTGACTCAACGGTGTTCATATTTGGAAATCCAGTATCGACTTGAAGACGTAGAGAGTTCCAGAAGTCAGTTGCCCACTTGTCATGAGTTGGGTTGTGGAATGGAGCATTGATCAGGTCATAGAGATCTACCTTTGTCCAGGACCCGAAGTTCTTCATCTTCTTGTAGCATTCGGTATCCCCAGGCCTTCGTTTGACCCACCACATATTCTTTTCAGCGTCAAAACCCCACGACATGACTCCTGATCGGTCACCATATTTGTTAGAGAATCCCTTTTGAAAGGTGGCAATAAACCGGTCTAGATGATCAGACGATTCAACATTTTCATTCGAATTCTTCATTACGAGGAGCTTTTTCTGAATACGATTTGATTTTTTCAGCAGTCTTGGGTGGAATAGAGAGGTAGTGTTCCAGTGACTAGGCAGCGTCAGCATGTGTAGAAGTTCGTGCATTGGTCCCACCTTGTTTAGCAGTAGTTGGCTTTTTAACTTGTTCTTCATTGCCATTGAATTCGTCTCCAAATTTTTGAATCAGTTTCTGTTGGATATCTAGGTACATAGCAGTTAGGCCTCCCATGTTGGACTGAAGCTCTTTGATCTTTGAATATTTATCGGAGTTGCTAGCTTCAAGTTCTTGAATACGTACGTCTTTAACAACTAAATCTTGTTCGAGTTCAAAGACTCGACGTTGTAGAGCTTGTACATTAACAGGAGCATCTTCAAGTACCACCCCTTTACCTTTGTTCTGCAAATATGTTTCTTTCATAGCAAGAATATGAGTAATCTTCTTGGAAGCACTAGAGCGCGACTGACCCTGATTGATTGGGTCATATGAACCAAATGGAGCATCATCATGTGGAGAATCGGTCTCGAAATCGAACTCACGAGCAATGTCATCGAAAATTTGTTCTTGAGTATGAGGCTCAGCAGTGGATGGACTAGGGTCAACAAGAGTCTCAGGAACTTCCGACTCATGTTGATGTGGTTGTTGTTGTTGGCTTGTCGTTGTTGCTATTGTTGTTGCTTCAGTGACAATCACGCCATGTATAAGATCTTTCTTCCTTCGTTTACGTGGAATGAGATCGGCAGCTGGTTCCTCGGGGGTATCATCATCCTCATTTACAGTGACTTATCTCAAGTGTAGCAGTGCTCCTTTGAATTGGCGCCACATGCTATTCAGCAATTTGATCTCTAACCGGTACAGTCTCTGTTTCAGCAAAACGCCAAAACTTAACCAGATCGTGAAGACCTTGATAAACGACCTTTGACCCTTTCCGGGACTGCTTCATCAATCCAAAGGTGTTTGGTCCCATTGATTTCATATCTAATGACTCAACAGATTTAACAAAGTTAGTGTAACGTGAATCAAAAATCATCTGTAAGAATCGAGGGTACAAAAGAAACATCTCTTTCTTCTTTTCCTTCAGGTTGCTCATCATCTAATCAAAAACTGACTTGGAATAATTGAAGTTCCAATCCATTATCAGAGCAACCCCAACCGACATCTGGATGTAGCTAATCTTATCGAATCCTCCTTTTCGTCCCGACACACACGTAAAGCATGTGTGTATCAAAATTCTCCATTAGGGATGGAAAAGTTTCTTGATTGCAGTAGGATAAGTTCCCTTGTAGCCCATTCTAGTCAATACTTCAGAAATAGTACCAATCGAGTATTTCGTTCGGTAATCAGGTTGATCCCCGAAAAACAGAACCTCACGTATAATAGCCCCCGAGATCACGACCGGCTTCTTCTAAACAGTGGAGTTAATAGTCATGGATCCACCCCCTGCTTGTTGATTGATCGAGGCATTTTTCCAGAATTCAGTTAGCATCTTCTTGCAAATAATCGGAGTTTCTCGTAAGGCGTGAGAAATCCTGCACGTGTTGAGACCAATGATCATGGACTTGAACTCCTTGTGTGCCAAAGGAGGATCAAACAGGTGTCTAACAATATTGTGAGTATCGACAAACTTTAATAGAGCCTGATCAGCCATTACATAATTGTTAATTTCTTAGACATTTAGGACAAAAAGTGACAAAAACATAATATAAGGACCATAGATGTATGACAATAATGATTTATAATGGATTTCGGTCCAAATAAGTAGTTTTCTGTCCACATAGATGGTTACTGGTCAACAAAGGGGAGTTTTCGGTCAAAGGAGGCATGATCTCTATCCAGCCCCACCGAGAACAGGGGTTCTCGGTCAGGGATAGGAGTTTTTGGTCAACGAAAGTCAACCGAGAACTCTTGGTCTGACCAAGAGTTTTCGGTCAACAGATCAAGGAAGAATCCCTATGAATTCGTCCTCGGGAAACGTGTTGTCTTCTTCAACAAGACCGAAAGCCCATGAACATGAGACCCTGCAACAAACACTTAAAGCTACCACAGAGGCCTTAATTAAATCCAACGAACAACACGATTTACGTTCATCCTCAAAATCAATGAACATAGATCCGGACAATCATCCACATCTCATCTCAACCAAGCCTAATATTATCTCAGTAGTGTCTCGTCACATCATTCATAGATCTATTACCTGGATTTGAACACAAAGTAGTCAAAACACAATTAGTCTTATGTAGAATATCAAGTGATTAGAGTTTTCGGCTACAGAGAGAAGTTACGAAGGTGAAATACGAATAATAACAATAATGCCAGATCCAAGGCATTATATATCCCAACCCTAGTGGTCCGAGAACCCAAATAAGTTTAACCAACCCAGAACCCTTTAATGCTCCCAATCAAGTGGGCCGAGAGCCCATAAAGTTCCAGCCATAAGAGCCCAGCTCAAAGATTTTGCCCAAAACATGTTATAAAAAATATTGAAACAGTCCCAAGGTCCAGCACGTTTTAACCATATTGGAATTTAACCCTTTTATAACATGAGTTTCGAGGAGAATAGTTTCGAGAAGAAAACAAAAAAGAACAAAATAAAATAAGCAAAAATAACACAAAACACCAGTCTTGTAATATAACAGAATTTTGGGATCAAATTTCAGTCTTTGATAAAATTGCCGCTTTTATGAAAAGATCCGAACATGAAATCTTATTGATTAAGGTGCTTTCACAAGGATTCATGTTCAGTGTTATTATGACGCAAACAAACAGGTTAATAGCAGGTATAATGGACTTAGCATGATTTTCATTGCATCAGTGATATGGATTAGGTGCAGTTAGGCACAAAGCTTAGATGGACATCACTATGGACCTGTGATGCCTCCCATCTTTTCTCAATACTTATTTGGCTTTTCCCAGATCACCCCAATTTAATTCCAACTCCCTAGTGCTTGATAAAAAAAAAATTCTTTACATAAACAAAGTTTTAAGCTTCAAGGTTGAACATTGGACTTACAAGCCATCCGGACTTACATGCCTTTCATTCAGGGTGTTTAAGACTTTACTTGAATGTCCCACCCTTGTAGTTCTAGTTGGAACCCTTTAAGCTTATGAAAACAAGATTTTAACAGCACAAATTATATACATACAAGTTTTTTTTTGGGTAATAAACATAATAACACAATATTTTTGGTGATCAAGACACTAACGGGCTCGTGCATGACTGGGCAATTGCTTTTCTGCCTATCCTTCGGAGAGATGTATATGGAGACATGCACATTTTTTCAGAATGACTCCACAGTAAGTTTAGCAAGTTTAGTTTATATCACTTCAACTTTTACGCATCATGGAAAGCTACCATACAAATCAATGACTGGTCTAGAGCCTTTTAAGCTTAATAACTTCACCCGTTAGGCACACATAAACAATTTCTCTATCATTTTCCAAAGATTGGATCAATTTTCATTTGAAAATGTTTTAAAGCTTCAAAAAGCCGTTAATTGAATAATCATATCACTTCCAAAGTTGCAGAAGACACACAATTTTAAAACTCAGTCACCCCGGTCACTCTTAGTTTTCAGGTAAATGGCTATCCCATATGTCCACGAGTGGTTAACAGAACCAAACACATTTGAGAATACATGTCCCCTCCAACTTAGGATTACCGACATAATTTTAAGTGAAGGAATTTTAAACAAAAACACATCATAATCGCCTCGGATGCTTTCAGTCTTTAAGTAAATGGCTATCCTGTGAATCTACGAGTAGATTACCGGAACATGCATATACAAGTATATGTTTTTCAAAATTGAGCAATCGACATAATTTTTAGCGAAAATGAATCTTGAAAAACACAATCAATTTTTTTTTAATAAACACACACACACTCTTTTTGAATTTTTTAATTCCCCCCCCCCCCTAAATTTGTACAAAAATAAAATATGTACAAATTTCCCTAAAAAGACTCAATCCTCGAAACGAAGCATTATAAGAAAACTCACAAGCACATTAAATTTGGCTGTTCCCATAGGTTTTGTGAATAAGTCCGCCACATTATTATCAGTGTGAACTTGTTCAAGATGAATCAATTTTCGGTCGTAACAGTCGCGAATAAAATTTATTTTAATATCGATGTGCTTGGTTTTATAGTGTTGAACCGGATTCTTAACAATTGCAATGGCAACATCATTATCACAAAAGATAGGAGTGTCAAGAAATTCCAAACCGTAATCCAGCAGTTGATTTTACATCCAGATAACCAGTGAGCAGCAGGCTGATGCAGCAACATATCCAGCCTCGGCAGTTGACGTAGATACCGTTTGTTGTTTATTGCATTGCCATGAGATAAGACGATCGCCCGAAAACTGGCAGCCGGCAGATGTGGATTTCCTGTCAATGTCATCTCCACCATAATTGCTATCAGCAAAAGCATATAGATCAAAATATGAGTTTTTGGGATACCAAAGACCTAACTTCGGTTGTCCCTTCAGATATCTATAAATACATTTAACAACAGTTAAATGAGAGAGTTTAGGGTTAGCCTGGAACCGAGCACACTGGCAGACAGTGAACATGATGTTAGGACTACTGGCGGTGAGATACATCAAGGACCCGATCATTGATAGATAGTACGCTTGATCTACGAGACTCCCTTCCTGATCAGACGACAGGAGAGGCCGTTCCACCATAGGAGTGGTAGTACTCTTGGAATCTTGAAATTCAAATTTTGCAAGCATATCTTCAGCATGCTTCCCTTGATGCAGCAAAATTCCCGTCGAGCTCTGACGAACCTGCAACCTCTGAAACGTTGTCATTTCTCCCAACGAGCTCATCTCAAATATTTTCTTCATTACTTCTTCAAATTATGTACACAACTCAGCACTAGTGGATCCAAAGATAATGTCATCCACATAAACAAATCTTTCCCGACAGTTTTAAAGAATAGAGTTTGATCAATGAACCCCCGTTTATAACCATGACCCAGAAGATGAGCTGTCAGGGTAGCATACCACGCCCGAGGAGCCTGATGAAGCCCATACAACGCTTTATCTAACTTTTAGACGTGATTAGGATTCTTGGAGTCCACAACCCCCGGTGGCTGATCCACGTAAATCTCTTCTTTAAATTCGCCGTACATAATCGCGTTCTTCACATCCATCTGATACACCATGAAACCGACGCATAAGCCAGAAAAATATGAATGGCCTCAAGTCTGGCTATGGGAGCATAGACTTTGGTATAATCTAAACCTTCGCCCTGACGAAACCCACGAACGACTAACCGTGCTTTGTTTCTAACAATAACTCCCGTGTCATCTTCCTTGTTTCGGAAAACCCATCTCGTGTTAAGTGCTTTCTTTCCCACTGACAGCTCAACCAATCTTCACACCTTCAGTTTATCAAACTGATTTAACTCTTCATGCATAGCGTCCACCCAGCTTGGTTCTTGAAGAGCCATTTCCACCAATTTTGGCTTAATTTGGGAAATGAAAAAAGAGAACAAGCAGCTGTTTATGTGTCCTGTCTGACTTCTGGTGGACACGCATGTTTCAAGAGGACCAATGATGTTCTCAATTGGATGATTTCATTGAGTTCTTGATGAAATCGGTTGTTTGGGAACAACTCCGGTAGGGGGTCAGTTAGATAGATTTTCATCAATCTAAGTGAGGGGATTCTTCCATCCAGAAGCTGCCGTACTATGCGAGTACGAGGTGCTGGCAACATATTCATTCAGAATGATATCGGGAAACAGAGTGCTCCCAAAAATTTGACGAATAGGACTCTCCCCCTCAACTGTCGGAGCCTATTCTGAGGAAGTTTAGGACACAGTTTCAGTAACTTCATTTGGTTGATTGACGGAGACGGGAGGAGTGACCTCAAGTGGATCTATGAGATCATCATCCAAAATTGGAGATATGTGAGATACTGCATGTAGATCTTCTTTCTCAATATCTACAGTATCACCACCTAAAGTTTCTGTGTTGATAACTGGAAGAACATTGAACGGTTTGAAGAGTTCATTGTAATTAAACAGCCAGTCAGGACCAAAAAGGGTATCTGTCTCGTTTTCTTCCAACCAACGAACATCAAGTGATTCCAAAATCTGCGTGGTTGACTTATTGTAGACTCTCTAGGCGGTATGACCAGCATAACCAACAAAATAAAAATCATCAGCTTTGGCCCCGAATTTAGGAGTTGACTCGAGATTCAATAGAGTACACGGGCATCTAAACGCCCTGAAATGAGCAACTGTGGGCTTATGACCATAGAAAATCTCATATGGAGTTTTCATTTGAGACTTATTGATTATCACCCGGTTCTGAATATAGCATGCCGTATTAATTGCTTCTGCCCAGAAGAATAATGGTAGTTTAAAATCACACAACATGGTCCTCGGCAGTTCTGCAGTTTCACTCTTATTTGACAGGAAAAATACCCAAGTAAAACGTGAGTAGTCATCAGTAATAACGAGACAATAGGAACTGTGAGAAAGATTCAAAACATTAACCGGACCAAAAAGGTCCATATGTAGCAATTGAAAAACTGTTGAAATGGTATTAATTAATTTTGGCCTATGAGTTTTTCGATGATGTTTACCCAAGGCACAAGCCACACATTTTTCAATAGTAACAAAATCTTTAATGGGTAATCCACGACCAAATCATTTTTAGCGAATCGGTTCAGGTTTTTCATATTAGCATGACCAAGACGACGATGCCAAAGCTTGGCATTATGTTCTGAAACTTTTGAAAACAAGTAGGTTATTCCATCAGGAACATTTTTGTTCATGTCAATCACATAAGCATTATCTTTTCTTTGTGATCGAACAAGAATCCAGTCTTTTGGTATGATGATACCAGGTTTCAAAATCAAACACTCTTTCTTAGTAAAATGAGTTGAAAATCCCTTATCATACATGTGTGACACGCTCAACAAACTGTGTTTCAACTCAGGTACAAAATTAAAATTTTCGAATTTTAAAACACCGTTACTTACAGTACCCTTCTGCGTAATCTTCCCCTTTTCTCCTCCCGCAAAGGACACATACCCACCATTAAAAATTTGAATGTCATGTAGCTGGGAAATGTCTCTTGTCATGTACCTGGAACAGCCACTATCAACATACAAAGGTCTGATGATATTCCTCCATAGCTGTTCCTGCACGATGTGCGAGATTAGTTAGACTTCGGTACCCAGTCCATAGTTACACTAGGTGACCCAGACTCATCTAAGGTTGTCACAGGTTGCCATGACATGTCTTTTTAATCATCTAACATTGAGTTTAAAGACTCTTTTACCAGAGATATAGGCAACCATTTATGTCTATCATTGTAAGATTTGGCATTATATGTACGAATGGATGAATTGATCTCCGGTTTTTGAAAGTTGGAAACAAATGATTTTGTTATTTCCACTTGTGTTGGTTTAAAATTCGTGTCCGTTTTTTAGACCGAAACACCTTTTCTACGTTCTTTACGAAACATGTTAGGGTTGGTCTGATGAGGACTAAGCCTGCCAGATTTTTTTCTGTTCCAATCATCGTCAGAGGATTAGCCTAATTATGCCTGAAGTTTTGCCTGTAGGTATTATGAGGCATATAGGGCATATTCCTCTGATAAAATCCATAATAAGGAACATATGAACGATGTAGAAAATTTCTGGCAATATGACCGGGAGTGCCACAGTTAAAACAAGTTTGACGTTTTACATAGAAATTAGTTTGGGCAACTCCTTGTCTGGACCGATTGTGTGGACCAGTTTGTTTTACTTGACGCTTATCACTTGTCT
>NW_027501361.1:0-77014 GCF_021521415.1 Bidens hawaiensis | reverse complement strand
AAAAGGAATATTTTAGGGCACGCCTCTATACGGACAAACCAATTAATATTGATAGAATATTTGTTGAGTGTGACGGCCGTCATTGAATAGTACAGATATAACTTTCCATCAAGAAACCCTAAATCGATTATCTTATGTATGACTCGTTTATATAAATGGAAATATTTTGAGTGATTTTTGTGTGTGTTAATTACCTTTAATTAATCTTTTAGCAACTACAATGTTTATTTCTGATTCCGCCTTAAATAAATGGTTTTCTTTCCTAAAATAGCAACTATCATTAACTCTCTTGTCGACATATTTATTGTGTGAGTTATGACTTGATTGTGATTGTGAGTGATTATTCGGGACCGACAAGTGGTATCAGAGCCTGTTTGATGCTGATTTGGGTAAAGATTTTGTTGCTGATTGAAGATCTGTTGAAGAACAATGACATAAGCAGAACACTGTTTCATTGAAGAGTGACGTCAGCTGCTCTGTTCTTCATTTTCGTCTAGATCTGCACATTACCGGTGTTTTCTTTTACTTATTTTGTTTAAATTTCTCATCTTTATTACTTAATCTTTCTCTAATCGAACTAGATACATCAGATCTGAAGATTCAGTTCTTAGATCTGATTATTTTCAAAATCTATTTTTACTAATCAACTGATTTTGCCTTTCAAAATGTCTGGTTACGAAGAACAAGAGGTGTCTACCAATAAGATACCTAGACTTAATGGACAAGAAAATTTAACGAAATGGAAAGTCTTATTTGAAGAAGCTATTTGTTATAACGATGTGGATATGTGGAATTTGATTAAGAATGGTCCGCAAGATACTATTTAAGGTGCAAATGCAACTGCAGCTGTGCATCAAAGAATGAGGAAGGTGGATGACAGGGCCTTATCCATGATTAAGCTAGGACTGTCTTGGGAGATTTTAACCAAAGTTGCATATCATACAATTGCTAAGGCAATGTATGATACAATCCTTAAAATGTTTGAGGGAAACACTGAATTGAAGAATATAAAGAAACAAAGACTCAAACAACAGTTAGAGAGATTTAAGTACAACGATGGAGAGAGATTGAAGTGTATTCTAGAAAGATTTCTAGCAACTATATTAATGAATTGAGAACAACTGACTATGTGATGACCGATTTTGATTTGGACACCAAGTTGCTGAATTCAATGCCAAAAGAATGGTACACTGCCTGCAAGTTCATTCTTCAAAAGCCCAACTTTAATGAATTTAAGGTGGATGATGTAGTCTGTTTCATTAAGGCTGTTGAGATTGAAATGATTTAGAACGAAATGATCAAAGAAGATAAGCCATGCTTCCAGGTGACCAATGCTCTCATTGCACCTATGGGAAACTTTTCAACCAAAAACCAACAACAGGTTCCCATCATAGAGGAACCAATTGAACATGGTGTTGCACCTAAAGCTTTTGTTGGTGGTAGTTCAATCAACCCACAAAAGCAATAAATGTTCAATGTTCAACTCTTAGAAGACATTGATTCATCCTCAATGGCAAATGGACATGCACCTTTTGTTGGTGGAAATGGAAGTCATGGATCTGATTACCAAGCATTGTTCTCAATATTCACTGAATCTTTTAATGATTTTGTAGCAAATAATATGGTTCATACTAGCATTGTTCAAGATGATTTGGAACAAATAGATGCAGATGATTTAGAGGACATGATTTGAAATAGAAAACTGCCATGTTGGCTCTTAGAAGCAAGAGGTTATACAACAGGACTGGTAGATCACTTCTAACATGGCCAAATGAAAGAATTGATTTTGACAAGTCAAAAGCCATCTGCTATAACTGCCAACGGCTAGGTCATTTTGACAGAGAATGCAACATGCCAAGAAACTTTCAGATGAACCAGCTTCAGAACCAGTCAAGAAATCAACAACAACAGTACCAACAAAACCAAAAGAGAATCACCAATTTCAACAACAATCCCAACAACTTCAACAACTACAATCTAAACATCAAAAACTTTCAACAACCTCAAATGAACAATCAACAAGCTCAATCAGATCTAATCAAAATCAACCAAGTAATCAAGGGAATGTAGCCTTGGCTGCACAGCATGAGGGTGATTTTGACTGGAGCAATCATGAAAAAGACATTGTAGATGACATCAAGAGAGCAAATGTTGCACTTATGGCTTTGATTGAGAAAGATGTTGGAACCTCATCCCAGGAACACTCTACTCCTACAGTTGATTTAAATGAAATTATCAATGAATTAACTGTAAAGGTAGGCAAGCTAGAGGGTGAGTGTTTTAGGAAATAAAGTATCATCAATGGGTATGAGGAAAGTGAGTTGATTAATGAAGAGAAAATTAAAAGTTTAGAAGATGATTGTATAAGCAGCTATAGAGCTCAAAAAAGGTACACTACTGAGATAGATGGGTTGAAGAAGATGATTATAGAAGAGAAGGTGTAGAACACAAAATTACAAGTTGAAAATGAATTTCTCAAGAACTTGGTTTCTACAGGAAACATTTGTGGTATTCTGAATCAAGTAAAAGAGGAAGACAAATACAAAGCAGTTCCACCACCATTCAACAACAACTTTATGCCCAAGGTGGACAAAGAGAAGAGAGATACAGATCTACTACAATTCAGAGATGTCTTTCAAGACAAAGAAGAATTTGTTGATCTTTACAAGAATGTTGAGGTGAATGAAGAAGGAGAAATTGTGGTAAAGGAAGAATTGAAAGAAGGAAGTCAATTGGAGTACAAGTCTCTGAAGTTGATTTTGATTCTGATGATCTGAATGCTAATGACTTAAGTGATCTGAGTGATCAGATCACTGATGAAGAAATCAAGGCTGCTGATAGGGGTAAAAGATTGAAGAACCGGAATCAACTGACAAACTTCCATTGTATCCAACTGTTACACCAAGAATGAAGAAACAAAATGAAAGAATGAAAAGAGAGCACGTGTCTTTTGACATATGTGAAAAGAAAAAGATAAGGTACAATGCAGTAAGGCCACTAAGCAAGGCTGTATTGGAAAGGATAAAGAACAATAACAAGAAAAAGGTGATTGACAGTTGAAGTTGAAAACTTTATTCCTGTTTATCCAGTTTTCTTTAGTCATGAGGTGTTTGATATTGGGGAAGTGGAAACTTTGGAAGAATATGAGAAGAGGTAGTCAAGACATAAGGAAAGCATAGATGAAGAACCTTTGGTTATGAAGAAAATTGTCTTTGTCAAGAGTAAAGTTGAAAGACAAGACATCAAGATTGATGGTCTGAAGAATCAAAAGACACTTGGAGTCAAAGCACCTAGACCAAGTGAAAGGTTTAAGAAAGGAAGTGATCATGAAAAATACAAGGGAAAAGTTTGGTGCAAGAAATGTGATGTATATGGCCACCACACAGATTCCTGTAATGAGAGATTCAACTTCTAAGGAAGGGTGTGTGGAAAAGAGGCAAAAGTATGATGCATACCTGGGAAAAGGAAGGGTGTGTGGAAAAGAGGCAGTGAGTGAAGATGATTTTAAAGTAGCAGCAGAGACTAAGAAAGAAAAGAAAGCTGATGTGAAGACAAAGAGACATGTGACTGCATCAGTTAGAAGAAGCAAGTCTCCTCAGAAGTCTGAGAAAGTTCTCACAAAAAAATTTCAACCTTTGAGAATTGTCCCAACAAAGGAAACAAAATCAGTCAAGTCTGATGATTCTCAAGGATCACCAAGTAGTGAAAAGGCAAGAAACAAAGGTGTCTTTCCTAGAAAGAAACTAACTGAACTAACTGGTGATGAAAAGTTTATATTGAAACATGGTTATGAACCTCAAGGATTCCTTTGGAAACCTAAGGTTGAAACTAAGATGGAAGTGATTGCTGATGTAAGATATTACTCAGAAAAGAAAGACTATGTTGTTCAAGACTCTGAAAGTTCACTTAGAGATTGAAAAAATCCAACTTCATGTGTGAAAACTCCAAGAGAGTGTGGTTATGAAACTGACAATTCAGACAATCTTGAGTTAACACATGAAGATCCTGAACCCATAACACTCACACCCAATGCTGCTAATGAAAATGAAACTGATGTTTTGCAAGTTGAAATAGCTTGCACTTCATCACTTAACTAATCAACTTTTTTGATTTGTGCAGGAACAATCCACTCCACTGAATGAAGTGTGGTATATGGACAATGGATGTTCTAGGCACATGACTTGTGACAAGAGGTCACTTGTTAATTATGAAAAGAAGTTTGAAGGTTCTGTGACATTTGACAGTGATGAGAATGGGGGAAAGATAGTTGGAAAAGAAATTTTAACAAATGGAAAAGTTTCATTTAACAATGTGTTTTATGTTGAGGGACTACAATATAACCTGTTGAGCATATCACAGATGTGTGATAAGGGTTATAAAGTTGGTTTTGATGACTCGTATTGTTTCATTTTAAAACCTAAGTTTGTGATCCCACCAAACATGATTATGATGATGGCCCCAAGAAAAGGCAACTTATATGATCTCAACATGAAACAAGCTCTTTCAAGAGGTGGTACATGTTTTGTTTCCAAAGCCACTGAAAATGAGTCAAAATTGTGGCATAGGAAATTATGTCATGTGAATCTGAAAAACATGAACAAACTTTTGAAAGGTGAGCATGTAATTGGTTTACCCTCAAGGGAGTTCAAGTTGGATGACAATTATACATCATGCCAAAAAGGCAAGCAACACAAGTCATCTCATAAGACAAAACTCATCAATTCAATTGATAAAGTGCTTGAATTACTTCACATGGATCTCTTTGGTCCTGTGAGTGTCCCAAGCATAGGAAAGAAAAGATATTGTCTAGTGATCATTGATGATTATTCAAGATTTACTTGGGTTTATTTTCTGAGTACAAAAGATGAGATTGCAGAGTTGATTAAGGGCTGTGTGACAAGGATTGAGATTCAACTAATTAAGAGGGTTAAATTTATGAGAAGTGACAATGGTACTGAGTTCAAAAATGTAGTGATTGAAGAATTCTGTGTAGAAAAGGATATACTACAGCAATTCTCAGCTCCTAGAACTCCTGAAAAAAATGGTGTTGCAGAAAGAAAAAACAGGACACTCATTGAAGCTGCAAGAACCATGTTACGAGATGCTAACTTACCAGTTATATTTTGGGTAGAAGCCATTAATACTACCTACTATGTTCAGAACAGGGTACTTCTTAACAAAAGCCACAACAAAACTCCTAATGAAATTTTCTTTAATAGAAAACCATATATCAAGTTTCTCAAGCCTTTTGGATGCAAATATTAACTCCTGAACACCAAGGACTATTTAAACAAGTTTCAAGCTAAATCCTTGGATTGCTTCTTTGTTGGTTACTCTACACACTCAAAAGCTTACAGGGTGTATGTGAAAGATCATATGAATGTAACTGAATCTTCTGACATTATATTTAATGAGAATCAATTCAACACAGTTGATGGTGCAGCATGGTTGTTTGATCATGAAAAATTGATTTAGTCATTCAAGATTTATCCTGAAGACTTTGATGATTCTTTCTACAAGACCAGTGTGATTGAAGAGAAAAATAAGAAACCATTTGACTTGGAAAAGTTATGGAAGAAGGTTGCAAGTAAAGAAAACGAATATTCATTTATAAAGGATACCTCAAGTGAAATTGTTGAACAAGTTCAAGACTATGATCAGGAGAACAATCACAGTCCAGAACATGATCATGCAGACATCAATCAAGACAATCAATAAATGAAAAATGATCAAGTTCTGAATGAGGGAAACCCAAGCAACCAAGCAAGTGAAGTGGAAGCTATATCAACAGCAAGGTTTCAAGATCTGTTTGAAAGATTGAATATGGGAAACAACGGTGCATCTACTTCAAGACAGAATAATAAAGAAGCACCAGAGTTTCATGATGCTTAAACTGAATTGATCATTGAGGAACCAGATCTCAATGAATCAAATCTTGAAACAAATGTGTCTGATGATATAATAGTTCAAACCCCTTATGTTGAAAAGAATCATCCTTCTGAAAACATCACTGGAGATATATATGAAAGAGTTACAAGAAGTCATTCTGAATCTGCAAACATCTGTTCGTACTCTTGCTTTCTATACCAGATAGAACCAAAGTACAATTTTCAAGCACTGAAGGACAATAGCTGGGTAGAAGTAATGCAAGATGAGTTGGCTCAGTTCAGAGATCTACATGTTTGGGATCTTGTGGATAGGCCAAGAAACAGATATGCAATTGGAACAAAATGGGTTTTCTGAAATAAAAGGGATGAGAGGGGTATTGTGATTAAGAATAAAGCTAGACTTTTTGCACTTGGATGCCTACAAGAAAAAATTGATTTTGAGGAAGTCTTTGCACCAGTTGCAAGACTTGAAGCTATTAGGATTTTTCTTGCCTATGCTGCCTCAAAGAACATTAGGGTATTCCAGCTTGATGTCAAGTCTGCATTCCTAAATGGAAAGATTGATGAAGAGGTGTACGTTGCTCAACCACCAGGTTTAAAGGATACAGTGTATCCTAACAGGGTGTATGTAACACCCCGTAACCGCAGCGGAAACGTAAACGGGATGCAACAGACACATCTGATATCAACAGCATTGCTTATAAAGAAAACACCACTATATTAATTTACATCATATTACATTGTTCCGAGTTTAGTTACCGTCTAGGTGATAGCACATAAGTTTTACCAATATTACATTAACATAATTAATACAAAATGATCACTAAGCTTCCACAAAAACACGCATCATCAAGCAGGTAGCACTTATTCCAGTTTGTGAGTACCTAGAAAGCATGGAAAGAAAACGGGTCAACTACGAATAGTTGGTGAGTTTCACTAATTTAAACAACAGTGACAAATCATTATAATAACCATATATTAGCGAGGTAATTATGCTGAGCCCACAAGTGAAACCTCTGACTATCACACACAACCCCCGTGGCATATCCCCCGCCCACGGGCCCGTGACATATCCCCCGTCCACGGAACTGCCCCAAACCGCTATGTCTAACATTACATAGCAAAATAAATATCAACAAAATAGACATGTGCAACTGGCTGGGAAACATCAGCAAATCCATGGCAATGCAAGAAGCAGACCACTGTGTCAATATCAACTATGGAAGCTGAATACATTGTTGCATCTGCTTGCTGTGCACAAGTTCTCTGGATTCAAAACCAAATGTTGGACTATGGTTTGAATTTTTTGAACACCCCTATTTTTATTGACAATACTGCTGCATATTTTACTTTTAAGAATCCAATACAACATTCTAAGACTAAGCACATTGAGATCAGACATCACATAATAAGAGACTGTAGTGAAAAAGGTTTGATTGAGAAGAAAAGAGTTGATACAAGTGACAACTTGGCTGACCTATTCACCAAACCACTTGATAGAACCAGATTTAACTTTCTTCTGAAAGCCCTGGGCATGATCAACTTTGATGAAGCCTTATTGAGGATGTGTGCTTGTTTATGCAAACTGTCTATCTTTAGAATGCTATCTTGAATGTTGTGTGAATATGTTTGATTATGATACTTTTTAATGTTGACTGATATGTGCTTAAGTGAATATATGTGCAAATTAGGTGTCATCGATGCTTTTGACTGCTTGTCAATTAACATATTTGATGTCAAGATAAGTAGTTCTTGAATTGTCAAAAATTGAATTTGCTTCTCTGATGTCATGATTAAATGTTTGATTATGTGTTTAATCTGTTTTGATGATGTTGTTAGGATTTGTTAGATGGTGAATTGTGTGAAACACTTCTCCGGACTCAGATTGTGATATCGTTTAGAGTTCACTAGACAGATTTACTGTTAGTCGTTTTTCCCGTTTTGCGTGCCTAGCTTTTTATGTTTCAAAAATGAGTATGGTCACACCCAACCCGAAAATAGTGGTTAATTGATAATTTAACAAAGTTGTGAAATTAGGGCTCGGTTTAGACGTCCCGATTGGCCGCGGGACTCGTTTCCGTCATTATCGTACCGGAAACTGTTAAATAGGTTAAAAACACTCAAATCATCCAAATTATTTTCGGATGATTCATTTTTACTTGTTTAACTCAATTATATGAAAATAGTTCATTTTTAGGGTTTTTATACACCAGTCAGCTCGCTTATGCGAACTTTACCGGTTTACGCGTTTTAACCTTTAAAAGTTTGTTTTAGTACAAATAATTATCCGTTTAGTCTCGGATCTTGAAATTTTGCACAAATCACTTTTTGACAGTGGGGAATTTTATAAAAATATTTCCAGAATTAATTTTTATATTTAACATTTATTTATCTATTTTGAAACACCATTTAAACACTAAATATGTCATAAATACCAAACGATCTTAGAAAAATCCCAAATTTTTCCTGGATGACCCCTGCCATCTCCATAGTCCCCTGTAATTTTTCCAGAACCAAAATCCTATTTTAAATGCCGTTATCACTAAAACCGAGCTAGAAAACCCAAGAACTCGTTTAACCGAAAAGCCTACTTAGACTTCTCCAACGGACCTAAACTTTTGTGTGTGACTTATACATGTTATAAAAAGTTTATCTGAAATTTTACAGAATTTTTCATGATAATTAACTATTTTTCACCATTTTTGGCCAAAACCGAGCATTAAATTCACCAAATATTCATCCTTTGTCCAAAAATTACCAAAAATTCACAGAACTCATATTTTCATATATCTAATGCCTCTGTAAAATTTCATGACCTAACTCTTCATGTATCACAATCTGTCCAAAAATTCAAACATCACACAAAACCGAACTACCTTGTGTTTCTAGCTTCAAACCGCAAGAATCTCGCTTTCTAGCCTTTGCTAGCAACTAGATACAACACCTACAAGCACAATAACACCACACCAAGCAAGTTACACCCACAATCAAGCCATTTCTTTCATGGTTTCGGTTATGCTTTAAAAACAAAGGTTTAACCGTAAAAATTCGTTTTTGGTTCGTTTAACTCCTTTCTTGGACCAAGATCCCTTGTATAACCCGTATACATCACTTGATCATGCAAGAATCGGTTCCATCTCGGGTTTTCACCCTTTTTCACTTGGAAACCTCATTTCCTTGCAAGAAAACTCAAGAAACGAACATAAACACGTACATAACACGATCTTTACCTTGGTTTTTCTTGCTAGGGTCTCGGGTTTTGGTTCAAGAACTTGAGAGAAAATGAATATTGATGGATTGTGTTTGTAAAAAAAGAAAATGATAAGGGTGAGGAACCCTTAAGTTCCAATCGGCATAATGGAGGGGTGGGGTGGGACCCACCTTTTCATTATAAGCCACATATTTAGATTTCAGAAATCCGGATAATGTTTTGGATAATCTGGTTCAGTTCATTTTTCGGTTAAACGTTTAATTCGGCTTAAAACGAGGCTAAAACGGTCGTTTTTCGGCTTAAAAATGAAATTTATATAAAACCGATTTAAAAACTATAAAAACTTAAACCATGACTTTCATGGACTTAAAACATCATAGTATTAATAATTGTGCATCATTTTCGGCTTGATCGATCGTCTCTTGCTTTGTTTGGTATTAAAGGTTTCGTTTAACGTACCGACGTATCATTAAATCGAAATCCTTTTTCTGTGCTTTAATTCACTTATCCCGAAGCTTTAATACTTCGCAAACATCACTAAATATTATATGTTTCGTCTATAATGCAATCCCCGATCGTTCGGGCTACAATAACCGTTAATCGGTTAATCGTATTTCCAATACGATTAACTGTATAATCGAGTATAATTCGTACTATGAATCATACATACTCGTATAAACGCATCATAATTCGCATATTTATTATTAAATAACACATAAATAGTATATACCGGTTAGGGTATACCTGATTTTGCCGGAATCGTTACATTCTCCCCCCGTAAAAGAAATTTCGTCCTCGAAATTTTTACACGACGACTACTTCTTTTTGAGGAAATAGATGGGGGTATTTCTTCCGGAATTCGTCCTTTCGCTCCCAGGTATATTCTGGGCCTCGTTGCGAATTCCATCTAACTTTGACCAACGAAATCTTGTTGTGTCTAAGTTGCTTGATTTTTCCGTCCACTATTTCTACGGGTTCCTCTACGAAATTGAGTTTATCATTTATTTGGACACCCTCTAAAGGTAACACCGATGTCTCATCCGCCAGACATCTTTTCAAGTTCGATACGTGAAACACGTTGTGAACTGCACTCAATTCATCGGGTAGTTCTAATCGGTACGCTACGGGACCGATTTTTGCCGTAATATTAAATGGTCCAGTATATCTCGGGGCTAACTTCCCCGCCTTTCCAAATCTGACTACACCCTTCCAAGGTGATACTTTCAAATAAACTTTATCACCTTTCTCAAACGACAACGGTTTTCTACGGGTATCGGCATAACTCTTCTGCCGATCCCGCGCGGCCTTCAAATTGTTCCTAATTTCAAGTACTTTGCTGGTCGTTTCCTGGACTAGGTCTGATCTAATAACCTGAGTGTCGCCCACTTCAGTCCAGCAGAGTGGCGATCGGCACTTCCGACCATACAATGCTTCGTAAGGCGCGGCCTTTATACTGCTATGGTAACTGTTATTATAGGAAAATTCGACGAGTGGGAGATGTTGATCCCAATTTCCCTTAAAATCCAGTACGCATGCACGAAGCAAATCCTCCAGGGTTTGGATGGTCCTCTCAGACTGACCATCGGTCTGAGGGTGGTAGGCTGTGCTTAAATCAATGCGCGTTCCCAGCGCTTCTTGCACAGCTTGCCAAAGATTGGAGGTGAAATGGCTATCCCGATCGGAGATGATCGAGATGGGTATCCAATGACGAGACACAATTTCATTTATATAAATATGCGCAAGTCTCTCAGTGTTATAATTATTTCTAATCGGAATAAAATGTGCCGATTTGGTTAATCGATCCACGATTACCCAAATTGCATCATGTCCTCGGGACGTCTTAGGAAGATGTGTCACAAAATCCATAGTGATTTGCTCCCACTTCCATTCGGGAATTTCTGGTTGTTGTAACATCCCCGAGGGTTTCTGGTGCTCCGCCTTAACTCTCGCACACGTCGTACACTTACCGACGTACGTTGCTATATCCTTCTTCATACCCGGCCACCAGTAGAACTCCTTCACATCCTTGTACATCTTATCCGATCCCGGATGTATGGAATATTTTGATCTATGTGCTTCGTCCATGATTAATTCACGAAGATCATGGAGGGTCGGGATCCAAATCCGACTTTTGAAATAGAGAATTTCGTCCACGCGCTGTTCGAAATTCTTCTCATTGCCGTAAAGTCCCTCCTTCTCCAATTGTTCCTCTTTCAACGCCTCACGTTGAGCGACTCGGATCAGGTCCGAAAGGTTCGACTGGACTATCATCCCCAGTGCTCGCACTCGCAATGGCTTAACCCGATATTTCCTACTCAAGGCATCGGCTACAACGTTAGCCTTGCCGGGGTGATAACGGATGTCATAGTCATAGTCGCTCAACAACTCGACCCATCTTCGTTGTCTCATATTCAGTTCTTTCTGATCGAATATGTGCTGCAAACTTTTATGATCGGTGAAGATGGTGCACTTCGTACCGTAGAGATAATGTCTCCAGATTTTAAGTGCGAAGATAACCGCTCCCAGTTCCAAGTCATGAGTAGTGTAATTTTTCTCGTGTACTTTTAACTGTCGGGAAGCATAGGCTATAACCTTATTATTCTGCATCAACACGCATCCTAACCCTCTACGCGATGCGTCACAATACGCGACAAAACCATCGTCTCCATCGGGGAGACTTAAAATCGGCGCTTGGCACAATTTTTGCTTTAACGCTTGAAACGCCATCTCCTGCTCTTCTCCCCATTCATACTTTCGATCCTTTTGAGTCAGGAGAGTTAAAGGTTGGGCGATGCTGGAAAAGTTCTCTATAAATCGACGATAATATCCAGCTAAGCCTAAGAATTGGCGAATTTCCTTTGGCGTTTTAGGCGCTTGCCAATTCTTAATTGCTTCAATTTTACTCGGATCAACGTGTATTCCTTGGTGGTTTACAACGTGACCGAGGATCTGCACTTCCTGTAACCAGAAGTTACACTTGGAGAATTTTGCATACAACTTCTCCTGATCCAGAAGCTCTAAAATTATTCTTAAGTGTTGCTCGTGCTCTTCTTTACTTTTCGAGTAAATCAGAATGTCGTCAATAAACACGATGACGAATTTGTCGAGGTAGGGTTTACAGACTCGATTCATGAGGTCCATGAACACTGCCGGCGCATTTGTTAGCCCGAAAGGCATAACTAAGAACTCGTAATGGCCGTAGCGAGTCCGGAATGAGGTTTTTGGGATATCTTCTTCCTGAATTCTAACCTGATGGTATCCCGATCTAAGATCGATTTTTGAGAAATAGCTCGCACCCTGCAGCTGGTCAAACAGGTCATCAATTCGAGGAAGAGGGTACCTATTTTTGATTGTTAACTTGTTCAACTCCCTGTAATCAATGCACATTCTAAGGCTCCCGTCCTTCTTTTTCACGACTAATACAGGTGCACCCCACGGGGAATAACTAGGACGTATAAATCCTTTATCCAATAATTCCTGCAACTGATTGGATAATTCTTGCATCTCGGACGGTGCAAGTCGGTAGGGTGCTTTAGCAACAGGGCCAGCTTGAGGTAATAAATCGATTCTGAATTCGACCTGTCGGGTTGGCGGTAATCCAGGAAGTTCTTCTGGGAAAACTTGTGGAAATTCGCGTACCACCGGGATATCATCCACCCGTTTCTCATCAGAATCTATGGCCGTCAAGCTTGCTAGATACGCCACGCATCCCTTGCGTATATATTTTAACACCTTGAGGTGGGATATAAATGGTATCATTGTGCCCGACTTCTCTCCTTGCACTAACACCTCTTCGTCATCCGACACCCGGATCTTGACGATTTTCTTTTCACAGTTTATTTCCACTTTGTTACGTGCTAACCAATCCATTCCCACTATCACGTCAAAACTACCTAATTCTACCGGTAATAAGTCAATCAGGAAGGATTGATCGTTCAGAATAAAAGGGCAATTCCGAACTATCTGATAAACTATCATGGTTTTACCGTTAGCGACTTCTACGGTATAAGGTTCTATGGGTTCACTAATCGGAAGGTTTGCTATCGATAGGAATTTAACAGAAACAAAACTTCTATCGGCGCCTGTATCAAATAATACAGAAGCGTAATGATCAGAGATGAGGAATGTACCTGTCACTACGCTGGGGTCCTAGCGTGCTTCGTTCGCCCCCATCACAAATGCTCGACCTCTCGCCGGATTGGACGACGATGCCTGACCCATGGTTTGCCTCCCATTTCCTCCCTGGTTCAGTCTCGGACAGTTTCTCTTGAAGTGATCTGTGCTGCCGCATTCAAAGCAAGCACGGCTGGTGGTCATCATTTGGTTTCCTTGTGGGTTTTGTTGTCGGGCTGGTTGGGTCATAAATGGCTGCGCACGGATAGGTTGCGGTTGTCGGGTCAGATTGTTCAGGTTTGTCCTACAACTCTGTGCGTAGTGCCCATTCTTGCCACACCGATGGCACACTACCCCCCTGCACTCGCCACAATGCTGGTAACCGCATTTCCCACACCTAGGGAACGTCCTTGTCTGCGGTTCCTGCCTTCCGCCTGAACTAGTCATGGCGTAGTTCTGGGCAGCGGGCCTAGCAGGTTTATCTTGCTGCTTCCCCTGGGTCCTATTATCATACGTACCTCGCTTTCCCCCAGCAGACTCTCCTGCCACCTTCAGTGACCCACTCCTCACGAAATCGTACGTGACGATACCAGCTTGCGTCACCGCACCCTCAAACGTCTGGTGTCCCCCAGCGTTGACTATACTCCTTACTACTGGAGTTAGTCCCCATATATAACGCTCAACCCTCTTTGACTCTGGGGTGACCAACCATGGTACCAATCATGACAACTCATTAAATCGGTTCGTGTAACCCAAGTGGTCTGCCCCCTGCATCTCCAGGTTCCACAATTCGTTTTCTAACTTCTGCAGTTCGTTTTTCGGGCAGAAATGTTCTAGTACAAGGGTTTTGAGTTCTGCCCAGGTCATGCGGTTTGTCGCTGCCTGCCCGCGGGTTTGCACTATGGTGTTCCACCATGTCAAGGCATGGTCCGTGAACGTGCAGGTAGCATACTTAACAATGTACTCCTCAGGGCAGTTACTGATGTTCACAACCGACTCTGTTTTCTCAATCCACTTAACCAACCCATTGGGTCCCTCAGACCCGCTAAATTCTAGGGGTTTGCACAACATAAAATCTTTAATTGAACATCCCCTTGTTGCAGGAGTCGGTTCAGTGCGGTTCGTTTCTACACTGGGTATAGGGCCATTACTGTCTGTAACGACCACCCTAGGCGGCGCGTCATTACTCGGAATCGGGTTACCGTTCGGCGGAGGATTAACATTTTGTTCCCCAACATTATTGGTGGTCGTTTGATTGCTCGCAGGGCCTGGATTGGTCGTGTTGTTAATACTGGCGGCGATGCGCGATACTATATCCGGTATCGCCGCCTCTAACTGTCGAGCAATCAGACGACTCACATCCATTTCTGACATTTGAGCTGACCGTTTAGGTGCCATTCGACACAACATTAAGAAAAATACATATAATTAATACAAATTCCAATCTCGATACACAATACATATTCCATTCATTAATAAACATTAGTACATTTTACATAATCATCAGTACATATTACATTAACGTCAGCCCATAGATTAAGTTTTCATACATCAGTCCTACATCGGCATCATTTCGACATAACCCGCTATGGGTCAGTGCTTGAATGATACATCAAAAATATCTACAATGGTATCCCAAAAAAAAGATCCCCTATGGGCTAGTGACTGTACTATAACTACCCAAGATTCACTCTATGTTAGCATCGTCACTAACTGCTAACACAGAGTATCAAAAAGCGGACCCTGACTACTACCACCCTAACATGATCTAAACACGGTGGTATACCCACCACACCAACACTGCCACCATCCCCACTAACACTGCCATCAAACCCCGGATCCGTGTTTCCATCCGGTCAATCATCCACTGGGAGTATGCGTCCTCCCTCCTCAGCTGAGCGATCGCATACTGGCTGTCCAGTATGCAGTCCGCCAAGTGATTCCTCCTCTGAATACCCACTGTCAAGGCGGTGGTGTGCTCATTCATCTGCTCGGTGAGCACTCGGAGCCATGCAGCCTCGGTGGAGGGACGCTCATCCTTCCCCGGCCTGGGGGTACCCCACATGGGTGGAGGCACAGGCCCGGGCTGGGGGCGGGAGGACTCGCCCCTGTGGTAAGTGGGTCTGGGTGGGGTAAAGGTAGGTGGGACATAAGGGGCACTGATCCGCGCCGTGAGGCGGGGACCGGGTTTGGGAGGGGTAAGGGTGACCTGTGGTGCGGGTGGGGTGGGGGATCTGGTAACCCTAGCAGGGGAGGACAAGCTAGCACTCCTATGGCTAGTCTCAGTAGGCTCGGTGCTGGAAGCTAAGCGTAAACTCCTAGAGTCCCCGGAACTGGTCTCCTCCGGGTCCTCCTCTACTGATAAACTTCGCGATCTTGACATCCTGACCTGTACACAAGTTAGCAAACATATAGTTCCTTCCATAATGTAAATCATAATTAAATTAATGTACACACATTTATACAACCTTGTCACATAAAAATATTATCATATACTTACACATATGTTGCCGATTTTACCTATTAATGTTCCCCGTGACTTCCCCTGAATTGCCTCATGCGGACAAGTTTGTTATTATGTTCCGGACCATAATAACTCACTTGTCCATCCAAGTTCATCCAGATCTCGTCACTATATATTATTAGTTGATATTCAGATCCTATAATACTTGAGCTACTGGTTATATTTTAGGTATCTTTTAAAGACATCCTAATTCTTTATAACCAATGGCTCTGATACCAAGTTCTGTAACAACCCGTAACCGCAGCGGAAACGTAAACGGGATGCAACAGACACATCTGATATCAACAGCATTGCTTAAAAAGAAAACACCACTACATTAATTTACATCATATTACATTGTTCCGAGTTTAGTTACCGTCTAGGCGATAGCACATAAGTTTTACCAATATTACATTAACATAATTAATACAAAATGATCACTAAGCTTCCACAAAAACACGCATCATCAAGCACGTAGCACTTATTCCAGTTTGGGAGTACCCAGAAAGCATGGAAAGAAAACGGGTCAACTACGAATAGTTGGTGAGTTTCACTAATTTAAACAACAGTGACAAATCATTATAATAATCATATATTAGCGATGTAATTATGCTGAGCCCACAAGTGAAACCTCTGACTATCACACACAACCCCCGTGGCATATCCCCCGCCTACGGGCCCGTGACATATCCCCCGTCCACGGAACTGCCCCAAACCGCTATGTCTAACATTACATAGCAAAATAAATATCAACAAAATAGACATGTGCAATTGGCTGGGAAACATCAGCAAATCCATGCCGGACCAGTTGGGTTTGTCAGACCAATAGTACTATCCACACTCTACCGGCTTTCAGTTAATCACTCGTGTTCCGGGGCCTTAGAATGTTAGCAACTCAGACAATTACCATCTTAGTACATTTCCGTAGGATTCCCGTACAATAAAACATATATAATCCACGCAATCCATGCGTTCAGTATGTATTTAAACATTTCAATAACAACATGCTTTCCGCCCCGGGAAATTATTTAAAAACAATTCAGAAAAGGGGCTCGTGAAACTCACTTCAACGTAGCAAGCAGTACACAATACACAGCTATTAATCCGGATCTGTAATACGATCCCTAAATTCGTTACTTTATAATCACTATTAATATAACTGTAACCGTGTTAATCGATACATCTGGGGACACTGTTAACCCAGTACTGTATCCGTTCTGGGGGCAATGTTAACCCAGAAACACTTCTCCGGACTAAGATTGTGATATCGTTTAGAGTTCACAAGACTGATTTACTGTTAGTCGTTTTTCCCGTTTTGCGTGCCTAGCTTTTTATGTTTCAAAAATGAGTTTGGTCACACCAGACCCGAAAATAGTGGTTAATTGATTATTTAACTAAGTTGTGAAATTAGGGCTGGTTTAGACGTCCCGATTGGCCGCGGGACTCGTTTCCGTCATTATCGTACCGGAAACTGTTAAATAGGTTAAAAACACTCAAATCATCCAAATTATTTTCGGATGATTCATTTTTACTTGTTTAACTCAATTATATGAAAATAGTTCATTTTTAAGGTTTTTATACACCAGTCAGCTCGCTTATGCGAACTTTACCGGTTTACGCGTTTTAAGCTTTAAAAGTTTGTTTTAGCACAAATAATTATCCGTTTAGTCTCGGATCTTGAAATTTTGCACAAATCACTTTTTGACAGTGGGGAATTTTATAAAAATATTTACAGAATTAATTTTTATATTTAACATTTATTTATCTATTTTGAAACACCATTTAAACACTAAATATGTCGTAAATACCAAACGATCTTAGAAAAATCCCAAATTTTTCCTGGATGACCCCTGCCATCTCCATAGTCCCCTGCAATTTTTCCAGAACCAAATCCCTTTTTAAATGCCGTTTTCACTAAAACCGAGCTAGAAAACCCTAGAACTCGTTTAACCGAAAAGCCTACTTAGACTTCTCCAACGGACCTAAAATTTTGTGTGTGACTTATACATGTTATAAAAAGATTATCTGAAATTTTCCAGAATTTTTCATGATAATTAACTATTTTTCACCATTTTTGGCCAAAACCGAGCATTAAATTCAACAAATATTCATCCTTTGTCCAAAATTTACCAAATATTCACAGAACTCATATTTTCATATATCTAATGCCTCTGTAAAATTTCATGACCTAACTCTACACGTATCACAATCTGTCCAAAAATTCAAACATCACACAAAACCGAACTACCTTGTGTTTCTAGCTTCAAACCGCATGAATCTCGCTTTCTAGCCTTTGCTAGCAACTAGATACAACACCTACAAGCACAATAACACCACACCAAGCAAGTTACACCCACAATCAAGCCATTTCTTTCATGGTTTCGGTTATGCTTTAAAAACAAAGGTTTAACCGCAAAAATTCGTTTTTGGTTCGTTTAACTCCTTTCTTGGACCAAGATCCCTTATATAACCCGTATACATCACTTGATCATGCAAGAATCGGTTCCATCTCGGGTTTTCACCCTTTTTCACTTGGAAACCTCATTTCCTTGCAAGAAAACTCAAGAAACGAACATAAACACGTACATAACACGATCTTTACCTTGGTTTTTCTTGCTAGGGTCTCGGGTTTTGGTTCAAGAACTTGAGAGAAAATGAATATTGATGGATTGTGTTTGTAAAAAAAGAAAATGATAAGGGTGAGGAACCCTTAAGTTCCGATCGGCATAATGGAGGGGTGGGGTGGGACCCACCTTTTCATTATAAGCCACATATTTAGATTTCAGAAATCCGGATAATGTTTTGGATAATCTGGTTCAGTTCGTTTTTCGGTTAAACGTTTAATTTGGCTTAAAACGAGGCTAAAACGGTCGTTTTTTCGGCTTAAAAATGAAATTTATATAAAACAGATTTAAAAACTTTAAAAACTTAAACCATGACTTTCATGGACTTAAAACATCATAGTATTAATAATTGTGCATCATTTTCGGCTTGATCGATCGTCTCTTGCTTGGTTTGGTATTAAAGGTTTCGTTTAACGTACCGACGTATCATTAAATCGAAATCCTTTTTCTGTGCTTTAATTCACTTATCCCGAAGCTTTAATACTTCGCAAACATCACTAAATATTATATGTTTCGTCTATAATGCAATCCCCGATCGTTCGGGCTTCAATAACCGTTAATCGGTTAATCGTATTTCCAATACGATTAACTGTATAATCGAGTATAATTCGTACTATGAATCATACATACTCGTATAAACGCATCATAATTCGCATATTTATTATTAAATAACACATAAACAGTATATACCGGTTAGGGTATACCTGATTTTGCCGGAATCGTTACAGTGTATAAGCTAAACAAAGCCCTATATGGATTACATCAGGCTCCTAAGCATGATATGATGAGCTATCAAACCATATTCTTGAAAATGGTTTTCAAAGGGGAGCCATTGACAAAACACTCTTCTACAAAAGAAAGGGATCAGATTTGTTGTTATTACAAGTCTATGTAGATGATATCATCTTTGGGTCAACCAATGAACAAATGTGTATGGTGTTTGAAGGGGTAATGAAATCCGAATACAATATGAGCTCTATGGGTGAGATGATCTTCTTTTTGGGATTGCAGGTTCAACAGAAAACTAATGGGATTTTCATTTACCAAACTAAATATGTGCAGGACATATTGAATAAGTTCAAATGTCATGAATTCAAAACTTCTTCAACTCCAATGGACACAAAAGAAAAGATGATAGCTGATGAAAAGGGGGAGCCTGTGGATGAACATGAAAATAGAGCCAAAATTGGATTCCTGATGTACCTAACTGCTACAAGACCTGACATTATGTATGTTGTGTATGTATGTGCAAGATTCCAGTCAAGTCCAAAAGTTTCTCACATGAATGCAGTCAATAGAATCTTTAGATATTTGAAAGGAAGACAAGACTTGGGGAATTGGTATCCAAAGAACCAGTCTGTTGATTTGATTGCCTACACAGATAGTGATTATGATGGCTACAACATGAGCAGGAAGTCAACCTCAGGAGGATGTCAATTTTTGGGAGACAGGCTAGTGTCATGGCAATGCAAGAAGCAGACCACTGTGTCAATATCAACTATAGAAGCTGAATACATTGCTGCATCTGCTTGCTGTGCACAAGTTCTTTGGATTCAAAACCAAATGTTGGACTATGGTTTGAATTTTTTGAACACCCCTATTTTTATTGACAATACTGCTGCATATTTTACTTTTAAGAATCCAATACAACATTCTAAGACTAAGCACATTGAGATCAGACATCACATAATAAGAGACTGTAGTGAAAAAGGTTTGATTGAGAAGAAAAGAGTTGATACAAGTGACAACTTGGCTGACCTATTCACCAAACCACTTGATAGAACCAGATTTAACTTTCTTCTAAAAGCCCTGGGCATGATCAACTTTGATGAAGCCTTATTGAGGATGTGTGCTTGTTTATGCAAACTGTCTATCTTTAGAATGCTATCTTGAATGTTGTGTGAATATGTTTGATTATGATACTTTTTAATGTTGACTGATATGTGCTTAAGTGAATATATGTGCAAATTAGGTGTCATCGATGCTTTTGACTGCTTGTCAATTAACATATTTGATGTCAAGATAAGTAGTTCTTGAATTGTCAAAAATTGAATTTGCTTCTCTGATGTCATGATTAAATGTTTGATTATGTGTTTAATCTGTTTTGATGATGTTGTTAGGATTTGTTAGATGGTGAATTGTGTGAAGTCTGCTTGTTTTAATGATATCATTGATAATCATTATTTGATTATGTTATGCTTGTATTTGTGTCAAAATGTGTTTTCATGTCGAAATTCTATGCTAAATTGAGAAATCTAAGAAAAATTTTTGATCAAAACTATTTTTGATAACACAGAGCAAGTTGTCAATGGTGTAGAGACATGATAATTGTTCAGTTCAAAGCTTTATAGAAGCTTAAAAGAAAAGTTTCAATGAAAAGTCTCAAAGAGTTACTTTTGCTGAAAATTATGTCATTTGCTCAAGTTGGAAGGGCATATACGTGTATATGTTTGGTCCTATCATCTGTTTTCAGATTGAAAGGATAGCCATTAACCTAGAAAACTGAAAGCATTTGGGGAAATTGTAATTTGTTTTCTATTCTTTCACTTAAAATTATGTCAATAACTCTGTTTTGAAAGGACATGTACTCACATATATGTTTGGTCCTGTTGACCATTTGTGGTCAAACAGAACAGCCATTTACCTGTCAAATAAGAGATATTGGGGTGTCTGAATTTTAAACTGTGTTATTATGGGAAATGATAGTACATTGACTACTTAGCCAATCATATGGATTTAATAGGCCAAAAGGGCACTTAGGACAGTCATTAACATGTATGGTTGCTTTCTCGTGATGTGTAAAATCCAAGGTGATATAAACATGAAGAAACTACTAAGTCTTATGTGGAGTTACATTGTTGTCTATGCATGTTCCTAGGTAGGTATATCTTTCCAAATGATAGGCAGAAAAGTGATTATCCAGTCATACACAAGCCTGTTGGTATTTGGTCACCAAAATGAAATGTTTGATTTAAAAGAATGACAAAAAACAACTGTGAACTACATGATTATAAATATTTTATCAACCAAAGTTGATTAATGTTCACAAATTTTTTTAAAAAACTGCAAACATGAGGGTTAATCCTAGAACTACAGGAGTGGAGGCAATCATATAAGTCCTTTAAACATTCCGAATGAAAGACCTGTAAGTCCTACTCGCGTGGCATGTAAGTCAAACGTTCAACCTCATATATGTTTGTAAATTTTGAAAAGAAAAAAAACCCAACATTTTTATAAATATCTTCTGTCATTAAAATTTTGACCAAATCAAGGGGGTCAAAGTTAAATTGGGGTGATCTAGAGAATGCCAAATAAGTCTTGAGAATAGATAAGGAGCATCAGAAAACAACATGTGTAATCCATTAAGAATTATGCATATTAATTGAAACTTAATCATATCACCATAGAGAAAGATGCCTTTGAATAAAACCAAGTCTTTCTCTTTCATTCTTTCATAACACACATAATTTCCAAGTAAACTTTTCTCTCTTCCTCTCTTGGGTATTTTCATCCAACATAAGAAAAGAAGAAGAAAATTTCAAGTGCAAATCCTAGCTAGAAGTGGTGTGTTGTTGAAGCTTGGGGTATGCTAGCTTGAGGAGCTTCCATATTCAAGTTTTGTCATATTGAAAGGTAGTAGTAACATGCATGGACTTATAGTGACATATATGTATTTGATAGTGTGTAATTCGTATTTGGATCCGGGTTTGGGTTTTGCATGTTTAAAATTGGTTTTATACATATCATATTAACAAGATTTAAAACTTTTATATCCGCTGCGTTTTTGGTAAAATAGGGATTTTATCACTTTGATAATCTTGTTAAAACCCAACAATGGCATCAAGAGCCGCTTATACGAATGCATGCTTCATTAGACCCAAAATTTTTTGGGTTTATGGTGGGTTTCACCATTTGGCCAAACTTTTTGGGGTTTTGGTTACCCCATGGTTTTTCAAGGTTATACTTTACATGCATGTGGTAATCTTGAAAAACCAAGTCATTTGGATGATTGTTTAGTTTGTTTGGACAAAACCCGAAACTTTCGGTTTGCTTAAGCTTTGGCCGAAAGTTTTGAGGCAAAAAGGGGAACCATTTTGGTCTTGTATTATTGCATATTTGGATGTGTAATAGATGTTCATAACCTAGCCATGGCCTTGTGTTTGGTTGAATGATTGTGTTGGTTGTTTGTTCATTCGATTTGGTTGTAATATTTATTTGGGTTTGTAATCTATTTATCCATTCATTTGGTTTGTAATAATAAGTAGATTAGATGTATTTCTTTTACTAGAAAAATGTATTAGGATATATTTTGTAAAAGAAGATGCATGGATGGAAGCCCAAATAAAATGATGGAGAGTTCACCGACACAAGTGGGATGCGGAATCAAGTGGGAGTTCACCGACACAAGTGCATGTTCTTTTGGGTCCCTTAGGAGAGACTTTTTGACACACTTGTCTTCAGTCAACAAGTGTGGTCAACATTAGGAGGCTATGGTTATGAACTTGTGGTTGTGTATATTTTATGCTTGCATGGTTGATTTACTTATGTTTGTATTATTTGCAATATGGTTTGCTTAAAATCAACTAGCATAAAATTGGTTCCTTAGAAATCGTTAGGTAATAAAAAAATTAGTTTTATTAATAACTAATGATTTCATAATAAAATGGGTTTTATTAATAGGAACTTTGAAATGGGTTTTTCAACTAAGTACCATACATTTGAATGCATGCAAATGAAAGGTACAATAAATAGTTTTCCAATCTAGAATTTAGAAAACTTAAATCCCTTTTAAAACAAGTTAAACACCATCTTTTTATATGACACTTAAGTCACTTGTAGACTTGAAAGTGAGTTAGGATCACCTAAGCACTTTTAAGAAAACTTGTGATCTTAAGGTGATTTTACAAGTACTTTTGGCATTAGGATCACCTAACCACTTGTATGAGTAAACTCACACGTGTGTATAAGTAGGACGACTTGATTTGAAACCATGACTATAGGATCACCTTAACATGGCGTTCAAAGGTGTTGATGGGATTAAACATACCAACTAAACATATGATGTTTAACCGATCCCATAAAACTAGAAGTTGCAAAGGGTTGCAATCGTCAAACGTTGACTACCTTGTTAATTTGAATAGTAGGATAAAGGTCACCTAACTATTATTTGAATGAAACGTTGGGTTCTAGATTTTAATCAATAATTGTCTTGGAGACATTAAAGGGTATTAAATATTAAAATTTTATTAATATCGAAAATACTAATTTGAACTTTGTTAAAATTTCTTTTAGATGGCCGCAAACAACGCACCAAACGCTATTATCCCACCCGTGCATAACTTATCACTAAGATCCATTTTGGATAAGGATCGTCTAAACTATAACAACTTCATGGATTGGTATCGAAACTTGAGAATTGTTCTCAAGCAAGAAAAGAAGTCTTATATTTTAGATGATCCTATTCCCGATGAACCAAACGTTGACGATTTAGATGCCTACGCGAATTGGTTAAAATACACCGAGGATTCGTGCAAGTTTCTTGCCTCATGTTGGGAACAATGATTCCCGAGATCCAAAAGGATTTCGAGAATCATGGGGCGTATGACATGATTACCCAGCTTAAGGAAATGTTCCTTACTCAAGGTTGGATTGAGAGATTCGAAACGATTCGAGCGCTTCATGCATGTCATATGGAAGAAACCCAATCTCTTTCATCTTATGTACTTAAGATGAAGAGCCACATTGATCGGCTTGAACGGCTTAACTGTCCCGTCTCAAAAGAGTTAGCCACAGATTTGATCCTAAATGGCTTAACTAAAAGGTTTGAGACATTCGTCATGAACTACAACATGAACGGATGGGACAAAAGCATTGGTGAGCTTCACGCAATGCTTAAGACAGCCGAAGCCGGCATGGGTAAAAAGGTTTTACCTGTTCTTGTGATCAATGAGGGTGGCTCAAAGAAAAGGCATCACCCGGAACCAAAGCCAAGTGTTGCCGTTGGCAAGGGGCAAGTCAAGAAGGGGTTCAAGGGAAAGGCAAAGGCGGAACCAAAACCAAAGAAGCTAAAGGTTAGCGCTGAGGATCCGTGCTTTGGTTGTGGTGAGATAGGTCATTGGATGAGAAACTGTCAGACCTATCTCAAGGAGTTGAAAGCTAAGAGGGATGCGGGGCAAACCTCAGGTACAACTTTCATGATTCACATTGATCTTAATATTATTTCTTCTAACACATGGGTATTGGATACCGGATGTGGAACTCATATATGCAATTCATTGTAGGGGTTCAAAAGAAGAAATGAAGTGAAGAAAGGAGATATAAGTCTTTTCATGGGCAATGGAGCAAAGGTTGACGTCCAAGCCTGAGGAGATTATGTTTTAAAACTTCCAAATGGTTTGGAAATTATTTTGAAAAACATTTTATATTCCCCTAGTTTGACTAGGAATATTATCTCTGTTTCTGTATTAAGACAATCTGGTTATGACTTTAAGTTTGTTGATAATGGTATTTATGTTTTCATGGATAATGTTTTTTATTTTAAAACGATGCCGTTTAATGGCATTTATGAATTAATTCATGATGACTCATACATTGATAACTCGTTGTACCAAGCTAACACCAAAAGACTCAAAATGGATTTGAGTAATACTTTTCTTTGGCATTGTCGTCTTGGTCACATATACAAGAATCGTATTCATACACTTCGAAAGAATGGTCTTTTGAAATCAAATGTTGATTCATTTGACGAATGTGAATCTTGTTTATTGGGAAAGATGACCAAAGAGCCCTTTAATGGAACAAATGAGAGGGCGAAAAACTTATTAGGTATCATACATTTGGATGTATGTGGACGTTTTAGGACAATGACAAGAAATGGTGAAAGATACTTCATTACCTTTACCGATTATTATAGTCTCTATGGGTATGTGTTCTTGTTAAGACACAAAAATGAGGCATTTGATATGTTCAAAGTCTTCCAAAATGAAGTACAAAATCAACTCAACAAAACAATCAAAGTACTACGTTCTGATAGAGGAGGTGAATACCTCAATGATGCGTTTCTAGAACATCTTAGGAGTTGTGGGATTGTCTCACAACTTACTCCACCTGGAACACCACAACATAATGGTGTGTCCAAGAGGAGGAATCGAACTTTATTGGACATGGTTCGATCCATGATGGCTAGAAGCTCATTACCTCTATCATTTTGGGGTTTCACTGTGATCTCCGCTGCCCGTATTTTAAATATGGCACCAACCAAGAAAGTGGATAGGACACCTTTTGAAATATGGCATGGAAAGGCTCCAAAATTTTCATATTTAAAGGTATGGGGTTGTGAGGCTTATGTTAAGATCTACACCCCTGACAAACTTGAATGTCGATCCACTAAGTGTATATTTGTAGGATATCCCACGGATTCGATGGGATATTATTTCTACAATCCAAGCGAGCATAAAGTGTTTATAGCTTGAAAGGCTAAGTTCTTGGAAAGAAGGTTTCTTATGAAAGGAACTGATAGAACTGTAGAACTCGAAGAGGATCGAGAACTACAAGCCGATACACGTTTGGTTGACGCTAGCAATCAACAAGAGGTTGTTGAGGATGATCAAATGGTTGATCAAAACACACAAAACATTCGCAAATCTGGTAGAGTTAGCACCCCACCTGAGAGATATGGATTTTTCATGGATGGATGCTACGTGGTAGATTCGGATGAACCCACCACATACCGAGATGCAATGTCGCAATCTGATTGTGACAAATGGCTAGAAGCCATGAATGTTGAGATGCAATCCATGCATGACAATCAAGTATGGGACTTGGTTGCTCCACCTCTAAATTCCAAACTCGTTGGAAGTAAGTGGGTTTTCAAGAAGAAAACTGATATGCATGGAAACTTGGATATTTATAAAGCTAGACTTGTAGCAAAGGGTTTCACTCAAACTCAAGGGGTTGATTATGATGAAACTTTCTCGCCCGTAGCGATGCTAAAGTCTATTAGGATATTGTTTGCCATAGCCGCATATTATGACTATGAGATATGGCAAATGGATGTCAAAACTGCTTTTCTAAATGGGCATCTTAATGAAGATGTTTATATGGTTCAGCCTGAAGGTTTTGTCGATCCACAACATCCTAACAAAGTATGCAAGTTGAAGAAATCAATCTATGGATTGAAACAAGCATCTAGAAGTTGGAATCACCGTTTTGATGATGAAGTTAAGAAATTTGTGTTCATCAAAAACGCTGATGAAGCTTGTGTGTATAAGAAAGCTAGTGGGAGCATCATAACCTTTCTGGTATTACATGTCGATGACATATTACTGTTTGGAAATGACATTCCAACCTTGGAAGGTGTAAAAGCCTGGCTTAGAAGCTGTTTTTCCATTAAGGATCTTGGTGAAGCCTCCTATATTCTAGGAATAAGGATCTATAGGGATAGATCAAGGCGGTTGATAGGTTTGAATCAAAGTGCATACATAGACAAGATCTTGAAAAGGTTCAAGATGGAAAACTCTAAGAAAGGTTTGGGACCTATTCAAAGAGGAACGATGTTGAGTGCTTCTCAATGTCCAAGCTCAAAGGATGAGCAAGACAAAATGAGTGGTATCCCATATGCATCTGCTATAGGATCCATCATGTATGCCATGATTTGCACTAGACCGGATGTGTCATGCGCCTTGAGCATGACAAGTCGATAGCAACAAAATCCGGGAACTAGCCATTGGATGGCTGTTAAGAGCATATTGAAATACCTTAGAAGGACTAAGGACATGTTTCTAATATATGGCTCTGGTGAGGAGGAACTCGTTGTAAAGGGTTACACTGATGCGAGTTTCCAAACTGATCGAGATGATTCTCGATCACAATCGGGATATGTTTTCGTTCTCAATGGTGGTGCTGTCTCATGGAAGAGTGCAAAACAAGACGTGGTAGCCTTATCTACCACTGAATCTAAATACATCGCCGCCTCCCTGGCAGCTCAAGAAGCTGCATGGATTAGAAAGTTCATTGCCGATCTAGGAGTGCATCGTACCATTCAGGACCCTCTAGAGATCTTTTGTGACAACGAGGGTGCGATTGCTCAAATCAAAGAACCTCGTGCTCATCAAAAGACGAGGCACATTGAGCGGAGATTCAACTACATAAGGGATGAAGTTGAAAAAGGAAAGATATGTATTCGCAAAGTTCACACTGATCAAAACATTGCGGACCCACTCATGAAACTCCTTGAAAGGCCGAAGCATGAGAGTCATACTTGCGCCTTAGGACTTCGATATTCTAGTGGTTGGATTTGATCAAAATTTGTATTTGGATATTGGAAAAATTTTATTTTAACTCAATCATATGGTCATGTTCTTAAGTTATGTTCCATTTTAGTATGTTTAAATCCGTGAATAATTTGTATTATTCTAAACGTCCGTAGTCGTTCATAGTTGTGGGAACAAATGTGAAAGTAAGACTATTATGAACTTGGATTGGTAGATATTCATGAGGTATGAATATAGCAAAGGGTTGCTGCCAAGGTTCGTAGATATTTATGGGATAAATATTGGACTGAACCGCCCTCAATTTTACTGCATGGAATCCTTGGGATTTGTGATCATAAGTAAATTGAGTAAAGGCGAACTTCATAGTATCCTCCGACCTGAGATACATATTGGGTCTTGATATTCATCGACTATTATGCTTTGACTTAGTTCTTCGCTGCTCTGAAATATGTCAGTACATAAGGCTAAGCTCAAGTATAGTACAAGGTGATAGTGTGAGACGTATGTAGTCAATATGGGATTTGTCCCTCTTATTCGTTGAGAGTTAAATGTCTAAGGCCTGACAAGTTAAATCAACAGAGAATGATCACTCTGTGTCTCTGGATTTAACATGACATTTGTGGCAAAAGGATAAATGATAGTTTCACCTAAATCATTTTCAAGTATGGGACTTGAAAGGGATGATGTTATTGAATGGCACTTCGTCATGCGTATTAGGGGTAGTAAACCGTAGTTAGGCGGTATTTGCTACTTGTATCAATCTTCTATGTATCTTGTGCAAGTGGGAGATTGTTGGACTCGGTCTGCCCAAGAGACATATTATAATTGATGTGGCTAGTAAGTTATGATCCAAGTCGGGTCATACCCAATAACAAGTGTAACGATTCCGACGAAACCAGGTATACCCTAACCGGTGGACTGTAGTTACGTCATATTTAATGTCAGGTACATGAGTTACCATAGTAACTATACGAGAATACAGGGTTCATTGTATTGATTGTACGCGAATATATAATTCACCGTATTGAATATGCGATCAATCGATCGATAGTTATTGAAACCCGAACGAATCGAGGGTTCAATTACAGACGAGATATATGATATTTAGTGATGTTACGAAGTATTAAAGCTTCGGGATAAGTGGATTAAGCATAGAAAAATGATTTCGAGTTAATAGTACGTCGGTACGTTAAACGAAACCTTTAATACCAAACCAAGCAAGAGATGATCGATCAAGCCGAAAAAGATGCGCGATAATTAATAATATGATGTTTTGAGTTAATAAATGTCATGGTTTAAGTTTTTAAAGTTTTTAAATCGGTTTTATATAAATTTCATTTTTAAGCCGAAAAACGACCGTTTTAGCCTCGTTTTAAGCCAAAATTAACATTTAACCGAAAAACGAACTGAACCAGATTATCCAAAACATTATCCGGATATCCGATATCCAAATGAGTGGCCAAGAATGAAGAGGTGGGTCCCACCCCACCCCCTCACTACCTCCGGTCGCAACCCCCTCACCCCATTTCATTTTATTTTTCTTTTTGCAAGCAATTCCATGTTCTCCCTTTCCTCTCCACAAGATCATGATCCAAAACCGAGCTTTTGTAGCAAGAAAACAAGGTAAAGAATCGAGTTAATCACGTTTCCATCTTCGTTTCTTGAGTTTATTTGCAAGAAAATGAGGTTTCAAAGATGAAAACCGATTCTTGCATGATCAAGTGATTTATACGGGTTATACAAGGGATCTTGGTCCAAGAAAGGAGTTAAACGAATCAAAAACGAATTTTTACTGTTAAATCTTTGTTTTAGTATCATAACCGTAACCATGAAAGAAATGGCTTGATCGTGAGTGTAACTTACTTGGTATTGTGGTATGTTGGTTGTAGGTTTTGTATTTAGTGGTAAATAAGGCGGAAAGACGAGTTTGTAGCTTGTAGTGGCGGAAAACGAAAGGTATATTCGGTTATGTTCGGTTTTGGGAAATTTGGACAGATTGTTGATTCTTTAGAGTTAGGTCATAAAATTTTACAGACGTATTAAACACATGAAAATATGAGTTCTGTGAATTTTTGGATAAAGGATGAATATTTGGTGAATTTAATGCTCGGTTTTGGCCAAAAATGGTGAAAAATAGTTAAATATCATGAAAAATTCTGGAAAATTTCAGATACGCTTTTTATATCATGTATAAGTCACACACGAAATTTGAGGTCCGTTGGAGAAGTCTAAGTAGGCTTTTCGGTTAAACGAGTTCTAGGGATTTCTAGCTGGGTTTTAGTAAAAAGGGCATGTAAAAGAAGATTTTGGTTCTGGAAAAATTACAGGGGACTATATGGATGTCAGGGGACATCCAGGAAAAATTTGGGATTTTTCTAAGATCGTTTGGTATTTACGACATATTTAGTGTTAAATGGTGTTTAAAAATAGATAAATAAATTTTAAATATAAAAATTAATTCAGAAAAATATTTTTATAAAATTCCCCACTGTTAAAAAGTGATTTGTGCAAAATTTCAAGATCCGAGAGTAAACGGATAATTAATTGTGCTAATTATCAAACTTTTAAAGTTAAAACGCGTAAACCGGTGAAGTTCGCTTAAGCGAGCTGACTGGTGTATAAAAACCCTAAAAATGAACTATTTTCATATAAATGAGTTAAACAAGTAAAAATAAATCATCCGAAAATAATTCGGATGATTTGAGTAATTTTAACCTATTTTAACAGTTTCCGGTACGCCAAAGACGGAAACGGGTCCCGCGGCCAATCGGGACGTCTAAACCGTGCTATAATTTCACATCTTTAATTAAATTATCAGACAACCACTATTTTCGGGTCGTGTGTGACCAAACTCATTTTTGAAACATAAAAACGGATAACCGTGCTAGGCACGCAAAACGAGAAAAAACGACTAATAGTAGTTGTGACCATGGAACTCTAAACGACATCACAATCTGAGTCCGGAGAAGTGTTTCTGGGTTAACCTTGCCCCCAGAACGGGTACAGTGCTGGGTTAACAGTGCCCCCAGATGTACCAGTTAACTTGGTTAAAGTTATATTAATAATGAGTGTATAGTAACGATCGTAGGGATCATATTACAGATTGGACGTGTTAACTGATAATGATTGTTGTTACCTGCTTGCATGTGCTAAGGTGAGTTTCACGAGCCCCTTTTTCTGAATTGTTTTCAAATATTTTCCCGGGGCGGAAAGCATGTTACTATTGAAACGTTTAAATACATACTGAACGCATGGATTTGCGTGTATTTATAAATATTTGATTGTACGGGAATCGTACGGAATGAGAACAGGACTGGGTTAACAGTGTCCCCAGATGTCTGTGGAAGTGTTTCCGGGTTAACATTGCCCCCGGAGTGAGTACAGTACTGGGTTAACAGTGTCCCCAGGGTCCCTAGAAGTGTTTCCGGGTTAACATTGTCCCCGGAGTGAGTACAGTATTGGGTTAACAGTGTCCCCAGGGGTCCCTAGGAGTGTTTCCGGGTTAACATTGTCCCCGGAGTGAGTACAGTACTGGGTTAACAGTGTCCCCAGATAATATTATATTATGATATGGATTTATCATGGTTTACTCAAATTGTGAAACTCACCAACTATTCGTAGTTGACCCGTTTTCTCACATGCTTTTCAGGTACAATTAAGATGAAGTGATTGCTTACGTGCTAAGTGCTTGATGTGTGTAAGATTTGCGTGCAGGGTGTTAGGAAACATTATAACAAATAGAATTGTGTATCGTATTGTATGATGTGTGTATCACCTAGACGGTAATGAAATACAAGATAATGTAATTTGAAGTATATTAATGTATTCAGTTTTCTTTATAAACAATGTGGTTGATATCAGAGGTGTCTGTTGCATCCCGTTTACGTTTCCGCTGCGGTTGCGGGGTGTTACAACAAGCTAGACAAACACCGATAATATTCGTTTACATATGATGTGATCATAACAAATGAATATTAACACTTGAGTTATTTGGAAAGAGGTTTCTAAATAAAATGTACCTGTGTAATAAACAAATCATATGGATGATTTATGTTTTATGAGAGAACATTACATAGTGTTATTTAAGTTGGTTGAATAACAATATGTGAATAATAATAACCAAGCATGTATCTTAACATATAATAAGTTTTATAAGTTATAAGTTATAAACTTATAAATATATATATATATATATATATAAAACTTTATAAATAAAAGGAAAATGAATAATACTCTTTCAAATGTAATATTATTATATGTTTGAGTGGAGACATGCAAGGTGAGTGGAGACATGCAATGGTTATTATTGGTGGAGAGAAAGATGCCTTTGAATAAAACCAAGTCTTTCTCTTTCATTCTTTCATAACACACATAATTTCCAAGTAAACTTTTCTCTCTTCCTCTCTTGGGTATTTTCATCCAACATAAGAAAAGAAGAAGAAAATTTCAAGTGCAAATCCTAGCTAGAAGTGGTGTGTTGTTGAAGCTTGGGGTATGCTAGCTTGAGGAGCTTCCATATTCAAGTTCTTACCTTTCAATCATCATCTCTTTCACCCGGTTTTGTCATATTGAAAGGTAGTAGTAACATGCATGGACTTATAGTGACATGTATGTATTTGATAGTGTGTAATTCGTATTTGGATCTGGGTTTGGGTTTTGCATGTTTAAAATTGGTTTTATACATATCATATTAACAAGATTTAAAACTTTTATATCCGCTGCGTTTTTGGTAAAATAGGGATTTTATCACTTTGATAATCTTGTTAAAACCCAACACATTTCCCATGTCACCACCCACTACACCTCCCCGTATTTCTAATCTTTACCAAAGATATTTTGACTTGATTATTAAAGCTGTAAAGTTAAGAAATGAAAATGCATAACTGAGGGAAGAGGATGTGGAACTGAAGGCTCAGTTGGGTGTTGCTAAGTCAAGAATTCAAACCCTGGAGCAGGAGGTTGAGAAGACCTCAGCTGCGTTAAAACAGGGGGAGAATATCATTGTGCCAACTGATGCTGCTGATAATGTGATTGAGAATATTAGTGCACCAACCGGTGCTACTGGTACTGATGAGGTTGTGATGGTAGATGCCGGATGGTAGATGCCGGTGTGATGTCAATCTATGATGGTTTGACTTGTTTATTAAATGCATATGATGCTTTTGAGGAAAGTAGTGAAAGACTGATATCATAAGAGGACTATGAAGCTGATGAGTCTGAAGAAGATTAGAAAAATTATGATGCTGATAATGAAATTCTAAATGTGTTGAACAAAGATGAGGATGAGGGAAGAGGAGAGAAAGAGACTGAGGTCGGAGAAGAAATGATGAATATTAATGCAAATGTGGCTACTGATATTTTGACAGAAGGAAAAACTGATATGATTATTAATGATAATGCTGCTACTGAGGAGCATACACTTACTGAACCTGAAATTGAACAACCTGAAATCTCCAAGAGGGTAGAGCATGATGAAGAGATGGATCAGTTAGACAAAGAAATTGATGAGTATGTCTCTGAAACTGAGGAAGACTTGAAAAGAAGAATGGATAAAGGAAAAACAAAAGTCTATGAAGAAGAGCCTGTTAAGGCAGATCTTGTTAAAGAAAGGTTGAATGTGGAAGAAGATGAAGCTTCTACTGCTGCCAGGAAAGAGTTTGAAAATTTTGTGAGAGAAACAAGAGATAGGGAAGTAATTGCCCAGATCTTGAATCCAGAAGAACTGGCAGAGCAGGAAGCTCTAACTGATCAAGCCAATGTTAACAAAGTGATGAAGAAGAGGCTGAGGATCAAGAAGTGATATAAACTTTGATAAATTTTAAGAGTGTTGAGTCAAGATTTGACCCAAAACTGATCATATGGAAGATTGGAATCTTCTCAACCTCCTCATACTTCGCTAAGTATGGATTCGGGCACACCTTAGACTTCCGAGCAAGGTTTTACTTAGCCGGGCATGATATCTTGCCTACCGGGAAAGGTTATCTTCTAGAAGTTTTCTTTAGTGGATATCCGGGCAGAGTTCACTCTTTTGTGTATAGCCGGGCAAGGTTCACTATATCAAGCAGGTTTGTTCTTCATAGCTGAGTAAGGTTTACTTCAGTGTAACCTCTTGGCTAACCAAGCTCATGAAGCCAAGTGATTGGAAGACCGGGCAAGGTATTCATTAATAATACAGTGGCCCAAGTATGCTTTGATGTATAATGAATTATCTTAAGTATCATTGGGCAAGGTTCAACTCAAGTAGGGTACAGTGCTACCAAGCACACTTTGCTAATAAGCTATTTCCAAGCAAAGAGTTGAAGGGATCATTGAAGAACAAGGTTGCTAGTAAGGTTATGTTGGGCAAAGTCTGATATAATCAGAAAGATTGAAGTCTACTCGGTGAGTATTTTCTCTTAGAAAATACTCTAAGTAAAGCAAACCCAGAAAACTGTTTCCGGGCACACTTCAAGGTTACCAAGTCTAACAAGGCAGGCGGAGCACACAGTCTACTCGGAGAAGTTTACTTCTACAAAGCCTACCCGGAAGACTTGTTTTACACTTAGGATTATTTTGAAAATGTAATTTTAGTATGTACGATATATTTAGGGTTTCTAGAAGGAATGGCAGCTGCCCTGAGCTGTCAGGCCTATAAAAGGAATAATTAGGTCACACCTCAAGGACATGGAAAAACAGGCGGCTGATTACGACACACAGAAAGAATATTTTGAGTGTGACGGCTGAATAGAATTGTACGGAAATGGCTTTCCCTTCAAGAAACCCTAAATCGATTACCGTTTGTATGGTGAACATTATATGAATGTAAATCTTTTAAGTGAATCTTGATTGTGTTAGTTACCTTTTGATTTATTGTTCAGCAACTACCTTGTTTGTTATTGATTCCGCCTTTAACAAACTTTTATCATTCTAAAAATAGCAACCCGTCAATAACTCCCTTGTCGACACATTTATCTGTGTGAGTTATGACTTGATTTGTAAAGATCTACCTGAAAACGGAGACCTGACAAAGAGAGCTGAAGAAGTGGATAACTCTTTAGCTATGGTGCTAAGCTTGTTTCAAACTCATAATCAGCCCCAAAATGAAACCAGTGAAATAGCTGAGCCAACAAAAACTTTGAATATGGAAGTTAATGTTAAAGAAGAAATTGGTGAATCAATTGAAGCAATATATGTAAAGAAATGGGATGAATAAATAAGAGAAGATATCAGACAGAACCCATCTGATTAGGAATGTGAAGATGATTCAAGATATGGAAAGAAGTATACCAGAAAAAGAAAAACTTATGATCAGGCTGGAGAAGCTGAATCAGTCAAGAAGGGGAGATGGGATGAAAAGAATAACTATTTGTGGAAACACCTGATGATGAAACAAGTCCTCTAACGCCAGTTCCACTACAAACATTGAGGCCTGAAGAATTTGTTCAAGGAGTACTAAATGTTCCAATCCCTGAAAATCCAACTCCAGATGAACCTAAAATTGATGCAGTCAATGAAACAATAGAGGAGGAGGATGAATCTGATGAAAATGACAATGATAATAATGATGACAATGAAAGGGATCAGGCAAATGTTGAAAATGCTAATGTTGTAGCTCCTGAAGTAACAATGACTGAAGATCAAAGGGAAAACATTGAGTAGATTTTGATTGATGCTAAAAGGAAAAATCCTTTGGTAATCAAATTGATGTATCATGGATTCAAGTTTGAAGAACTAGTTTCTTTAACGGATGAGGAGTTGAAAACAAGTTGGACAAAGAAAATGATAAGAGATTGAATGAAATGAAAAACAGAGAATGTGAAAGATTCAAAGAGTATCTAAGCTTGCACAACTATTCTGAAAGAGATTTAAGTCACTACACCTTTGACCAACTTCGTGATGTCTATTACAAAACCATAGATGCTAAGAAAGTAAATGAATTTGAAAGAATTAAGCTGAAAAATGCAAATGAAAAGGAAAGACTTGAGAAACTTTATAATAAATATGGAGAAAAGTGCAGATACTTGATAGAGCGTGGAATAATTCCAAATGTTGTAGAATCAATGACTAAAGAAATGGTTGAAGAAGAGTTTAATTATTTGACAAAGAGAATTCAGAATGAAGAAAGAGAAGAAAAGAAGAGAGTGGAAAAGAAGAACAGGAACATTCTAAAATTCAAAGATTATCTGAGAAAACACAACTTCTCTGAAAAAGACTTGTCCCATTTTAAATTTGATGATCTTGAAAAGCTTTACAACACAACAAGGGAAGATGTTTAGAGAAAAGAAAAGGAACAACTTACAAGGGATGCTGAAATAACTGATAAGATTGACAAATTAAGAAAGAAGTTTGATGGCAGATGTGGTTACCTGTTGAATAAGGGAATGTCACAAGAATTGGTGAGCAGTCTTTCCAAAACTGCAATTGACTCTCATTATAATAGACTCCAGTGAAAGTACAAGCAAGAGAAAGTTCAACCTGAGTCATCTAAAATGCAGACAAGAGAAGAACAGCCTGAACCTTCCAAGAAGAAAAGAAAAACTATAACATTGAGAAAGAAACTGGAGGCTGAAAAAAAAATCAAAGAGGCTGATGAAACCCCAATCCCAATGGATGTGAAACCTGAATCAGTTGATGAACCTATTGTTCCTTGGGAAAATGCAGAAATGATTCAAATTCTTAGGGGTATAATGGTGAATCAGAAGGGAATGAATGAGAATGCCTTTGATGCATTGGATAAGTATGAGTTAAAAGAGTTATTTTACTTGCAAAAGGCTGAGTGGGAGAAAGTCTTATTGGAAGGTGAAAACCCAAGAAGTTTTGTTGATGGCAGATTTGTGCCAGCAGGATTGATGAACAATCCAAGGGTAGTTAATATGATTATCAAACTGTGTAAAGATGCAGGTGAAAATTTTGCAGATATGATCAACTACCCTGCTGAACTAATTGAGTCAATGTATATGAAATCACTTGCTATATCTAGGCCTAGCAAACCTATGAAGTCTATCCCAATTAGGCCACCTATACCACACCATCAGCAAGCATAGGTGAATCAAGTAGAGCCGGGTCACAAAGAATGACAGGACCACATCAAATGTGGATCTTCAAAGAACTCTCTACTTTGACTCAGTCTCTGAGTAATTAAAGGTGATTATGAAAAGTAGACAATTGAGAGATATTGTGTTCAGAGATGATTTTGCTGAGTATTTAGGAGAACAATTGGAGAAAATGGCCACACTAAATTTATATGATTATCATGATAGAAACAAGTTGGCCGGGAGACAGCAAAATGAACTCTCCAAGTTTCTGAAAAAGGAAGCTGGCAAGGGATTTCCATTTTTGAAAGAAAAGAAAAGTTGGAAGATGACAAAACATGATAGTACAAGAAGAGCAACAACAATGAAGAAGATAAGAAGTGCTAAATTGAACTATCAAGTGTCAGTGAGAAACAACAATCCCTTGTCAAATATGAATACTTGTATAAGCATTGGGAGAAGAATGACACACCCAAACTACACTGTTCATAAGAATGGCATCATTGCTGAAATTGAATATAAAGAAAATGATGGCCACTATGTTCTTCGAAATTCAGATGGGCTTATCTTGGGGATAATCAAAAAGGATGAAGACCTGACCTATCTGCATGATGAAGATCTTAGAGATATAAGGGATATGGAGATTCCTGAAAGTCACACTCATTACCAGATCCTTTATATCTTTAGACAAAGGGCAGGAACAGTGATGGTCAATCGAAGACAAGCAGCCTATGATGCAAGGAGAAGATAAAAGATCTTAGAATAGGTTTTGTTGTGTAATGTCTTTGGACAGAATTTTGAATATGTAATTGTTTGAGATTTTGAAAATGTAAAAATTTGACTTTGATTTGATGTGTATTTTGACTATGTGTAAGTAACTGTAGAAGTGTTTTGGGAAAGCTAAGGTGTTCCAATCTAGGGGGAGATTGTTGAGTTAAGATTTGACCTAAGAAATGTATAAGGAAGATTGGAATCTTCTCAACCTCCTTCTAAAATCGCTAAGTATGGAATCCGAACACACTTGGATTCCCGAAAAAGGTTTTCCTACCCTAACAAGGTATTTTGTCAATCGGGCAAGGTTATCTTCTAGAATTCTTCTTTAGTGTATACCCGAGTAGGGTTCACTATGTCTAGCAAGATTGTTCTTCTTAGCCGAGTAAGGTTTACCTCCGGGTAAGCTCTTGGCTAACCAAGCTCAAAAAGTCAAGTGATTGGAAGATCGTGCAAGGTATTCATCAATAAAACAGTGGTCCGAGTAAGCTTGATGAGAGTAATGGAATATCTAATGTAACATCGGGCAGGATTCAACTCTAGCAGGCTACAGTTTTACCAAGCACACTTTGCTTTGCTAATAAGCTATTCCTAGCAAGGAGTTGAACGGACCATTGAAGAACAAGGTTGCTCGTAAGGTCATGTCGGGCAAAGTTTGATGTGATCAAGAAGATTGAAGTCTGCAAGGTAAGTATTTTCCTTTGGAATATACCAAGTAAAGCCTACCCGGATAACTGTCCAAGCACACTTCAAGGTTACCAGGTCTACCCGATGAAGACAAAGGCACAAGCCTCCCAGGTGAAGACAACTTATGCAAAGTCTACCCGGAAGACCTATTTTTACACTTAGCTTAGTTTTGAATATGTAATTTGAATATGTATTATTTATTTAGGGTTTCTAGAAGGAATGACAGCTGTCTAGAGGTGTCAGGCCTATAAAAGGCATATTTTAGGGCACGCCTCTAGACGGATAATCCAATTAATTTTGAGAGAATATTTGTTGAGTGCGACGGCTGTCATTGAATAGTACGGATAAAACTTTCCATCAAGAAACCCTAAATCGATTATCGTTTGTATGACTTTTATATAAATGGAAATATTTTGAGTGATTCTTGTGTATGTTAGTTACCTTTAATTAATCTTTTAGCAACTACACTGTTTGTTTCTGATTCCGCCTTAAACAAACGGTTTTCATTCCTAAAATAGCAAACGTCATTAACTCTCTTGTCGACACATTTATTGTGTGAGTTATGACTTGATTGTGATTGTGAGTGATTATTCGGGACCGACAATCACAGTAGGTGGCACCTCATCTATCTCCTTAAACAGTTCCTCCAACTCCTCATCTATTTCATCCTTTTCTTTCACCAATTTAGAATTGACTTCTTCAAAAACATTATTTATTTATTCAGTCTTGTCTGATAGAACAACAGTTTGACCGAAAATAACAGCTTCTTTAGTATCTTCATCCAACACAACTATTTTGTCACTTTCTACATCAGTCAGAGTCTCATCATTAACAACCATACTATCAACAACGTTATCTTTAACAGCCTCAGCAATCTCCCTTTGATCAACATCCTCAGCATTATCATCAGCCACATTTTCAACTATCCCATCATTAACATCCACATCCTCAGCAACCTTCTTTTCATCAGCAACCTCTTCAACCTCATTCTCAGCAATCTCCCTTTCCTCTACTTTATCATCATCACTTATATATACCATTTCAATCATTTTGAGTGAATCTTCATTAACAGGAGCTACAAATATATTCTTCCCCTGTTTTGGTTCATCTGATTTCTTTTCAACCTCAGACACTAGGGTTTTAATTTGTTTTAGGGCTTTTTGAAACTGTGATTCCAACTCCTTGTTTCTTTCTTCCAGCTTAGAATTTGTAGTCTTTAATTTACAGTTCTCTACAATGAGATCAAAGTTTCTTTTCAAAATACTATGAGTTGAAGTTGAGGATATGGTGAAAGGGTCAAAGTCAAAGGATTCTAAAGGCTGGGTTAGCTGAGTTAGGTGAATTGGGATTTTGATAATTTCGGAGCTTTTGCGGGGTAAAGGGTTTTTAGTGTGGATTAAAGGCATATGGCTTTTGATGCGTGGGGATAAAGGAATATCATGTTGGTCAATGTTTAGAGAGTGTGTTATAACTGGTATGGTTTTTTGGGTTGGTGTATGAGGTGGGAAGGGATAAGTTCTGGGATGTATGGTTCTGTGTCAGTTTGGTAGGTTTTTGTTTGGGTTTGAGGTGAAGGTGGTGGTGATGGAATGATTGGCTCAAAATTTTGTGTGAAATGAGATGGTGAAGGGATATATGGCTCATGTATAGGTTGTTATTATGGTGGTGGTGAAACAGGTGGTGTAAGGGTTGAAACATGTTGAACAACATTTGAGACAACTTCATCATGAGATTGTTCCCCCTCAATGTGTGCTACATCATTAATCACATCATCATCTCCTCCATCAGCATGATGATCATCATCATCAGACTCACTCTTGTTTTCATCCTCTTCAACACTCTCATCATCACTGCTCACCATAGGTGAAGCAGGAACCTTCATAATCTCTATTTCATTGTTCACCTGTTGGGTTTTATACAAGTTTATCAAAGTCAAGTTAACCATATTTAACTAGAAAACGCAACGGAAGCTTAGATTTTAAATCTAGTTATGAACATACCATTATGTTAAAATCAAAACCCAATGAACAAGGATCAAAATTACAAGAACAATATGCTCACAAAATGTAAATGTACCTTCTTCTACCTTTAGAAGAATAAGTAAGATATTGAAGATGATGGTGGATGAATGGCAAGCCTCCAAAGAAGAAGACCTCAAGATAGTGATACCCCAAGCTATTTGTGACAACACCAACTTGATTGCTAGGATTTATGAACACTTAAACAAGCTCACCAAGCTCTCCCAAAATCCCCAAATGAGCCGTGGGGTGTATAGAGAGAAAAGAGTTTGAAAAATTCAAAAGTTTACTTGAGAATCCAAGAAGGGGACAAGACTAAAATGCATGTAATTTGAATGGAGATATAAAGGGATGGTCAACACAAAAGGACAAAACATTTGGTTGGACCAAAACCTCCACCCACATGGGGTGGCCGGTTTTTTTTTTTTTTTTTTTTTTTTTTTTATTTATTTTACTTTTGTTTTAACCATTAAAACATCTCCAATTTATTTTATAAAACTCATTTCATAAAATGCACATACATTTATATAATTATTTAACCAATTAAATAATTAATCTATATAAACAAATTATCCACATAATTTATTTAAATCCTCAAGTTTGTTTGTTTAGAAAACCAATTTTCTAAACAAGTAGTGTTCGGTATTCGTTTAAATGATCAAATCACTAAAAGAATACATTTGGTGTCGTCTAGCTTGTTATTGGGTATGACCCGACTTGGATCAAACACAGTTAGCCACATTAGTATAAGTATGTGTCTCGGGCATACGTAATTCCAACAATCTCCCACTTGCACGAGATACATAGAAAATTAATGCAAGTGGTGAATACCGCCTAACAACAGTTCACCACCCCTAATGTGTTTGACGAAGTGCCATTCAATAACATCATCCCTTCAAGTTCCTTACTTGATATGATTTAGGTGAATCTATCATTATATCCCTTTGTTACTAGATGTCATGTTGGATCTAAGAGACATAGGCGATCATTCTCTTTACAATTCAACTTTATCAGGCCTTAGACATCTAAACTCTCAACACATAAGAGGAACAAATTCCTTCTTGACTGTATACGCCTCTCACTATCACTTTTATACTCCACCTGAGCTCATCCTTATGTACCATCTTTTACGAATAGCGAAGGGGAGAGTCAAAGTGTAATACTCGGTGAAAATCAAGACCCAATATACATCTCAGGTCTAAGGATAATATGAAATTCTCCTTTACTCAAGATTACTAATGATCAAGTCAATCGACTCCATGTAGTAATATTGAGAGCGGGTCAGTCCAATATTTGTATCCCACAAATATCTATGAACTTTGGCAGCAAACCTATGCTCCATATTCATTCCTTATGAATATCCACCAATCCTAGTTCATAATAGTCTTGCTTCATATTTGTTCCCACAAATGTGATCGACTACGGACTTTTAGAATAAGATAACTTATTCATGGATTAAACATGCAAAATTAGAATTTAACTCAAGATTCCATAATCATATAAAAGAGTTAAATTACAAAAGCCTTTTAAACTTTAATACAAAATAGATCAAATCCAATTACTAGAATATCGAAGTCCTAAGCCACTCGCATGACGCTCATGTTTCGGTCTTTCTAGGAGCTTCGTGAATGGATCCGCAAGATTTTGATCAGTTCCAACTTTGCGAATACATATCTTTCCTTTTTCAACTTCATCCCTTATGTAGTTGAATCTCCGCTCTATGTGCCTTGTCTTTTGGTGCGAACGAGGTTCCTTGATTTGAGCAATCGCACCCTCGTTGTCACAAAAGATTTCTAGAGGGTCTTGAATGGAAGAGACCACCCCTAGATCAGTAATGAATTTCTTCAACCATGCAGCTTCCTGAGCTGCCAATGAAGCGGCGATGTATTCTGATTCTGTAGTGGACAATGCTACCACTTCCTGTTTTGAGCTCTTCCAAGAGACAGCTCCTCCATTAAGTGTGAACACATACCCAGACTGTGATCGAGAATCATCTCGATCAGTTTGGAAGCTCGCATCCGTGTAACCTTTTATAGCGAGTTCCTCCTCACCAGATCCATATATCAGAAACATATCCTTAGTTCTCCTAAGGTATTTCAATATGTTCTTAACAGCCATCCAATGACTGTTTCCTGGATTCTGTTGGTATCTGCTTGTCATGCTCAAAGCGCATGACACATCCGGTCTAGTACATATCATCGCATACATGATGGATCCTATAGCAGAAGCATATGGGATTTGTTTCATCGTCTCTTGCTCACCCTTTGAGCTTGGACATTGAGCTGAACTCAATATGGTCCCTCTTTGAATAGGTACAAAACCTTTCTTGGAGTTTTCCATCTTGAACCTTTTCAAGATCTTATCAATGTATGTACTTTGGTTCAAACCTATCAAGCGCCTTGACCTATCCCTATAGATCTTTATTCCCAAAATATAGGCAGCTTCACCAAGATCCTTGATGGAAAATCTACTTCCAAGCCAAGCCTTAACGCTTTCCATGGTTGGAATGTCATTTCCAAATAGTAGAATGTCATCGACATACAATACTAAGAAGGTAATTATACTCCCACTAGCTTTCTTATACACACAAGCCTCATCAGCGTTCTTGATGAATCCAAAACTTTTGATTTCTTCATCAAAACGATGATTCCAAGTTCTAGATGCTTGTTTCAATCCATAGATTGATTTCTTTAACTTGCATACTTTATTAGGATGTTTTGGATCGACAAAACCTTCAGGCTGAACCATATAGACATCTTCCTCAAGATATCCATTTAGGAAAGCGGTCTTGATATCCATTTGCCAAATTTCATAATCATAATGTGCAGCTATGGCAAATAATATCCTAATAGACTTAAGCATTGCCACAGGCGAAAAGTTTCATCATAATCAACCCCTTGAGTTTGAGTGAAACCCTTAGCTACAAGTCTTGCTTTATAAGTATCCAAGTTTCCATGCATATCAGTTTTCCTTTTGAAAACCCACTTACTTCCAACAGCTTTGGAGTTGAGTGGTGGTTCAAACCAATTCCCAAACTTGGTTGTCATACATGGATTGCATCTCAACGTTCATGGCTTCAAGCCATTTGTCACAATCATTCTTGGACATTGCATCACGGTATTTGGTCGGTTCATCCGAATCTACCACGTAGCAACCTTCTACAAAAAATCCATATTTTTCAGGTGGATTGCTAATTCTACCAGATCTGCGAACGTTTTGTGTGTTTTGATCAACCACTTGATCACTTTCAACAACCTCTTGTTGAGTGCTAGTATCAACCAATTGTGTATCATCTTGTGATTCTTGATCCTCATCAAATTTCACTGTTCTACTATTAGTTCCTTCCTCAAGGAACTTAGTTTCCAAGAACTTACCCTTTCGAGCAATAATAACATTTTGCTCACTAGGATCGTAAAGTAATATCCTAAATCATCTTTAGGATAACCTATAAAGATACACTTAGTGGATCGGACTTCTAATTTGTTTGGGGTGTATTGCTTTACATAAGCTTCACAACCCCAAACTCTTAAGAATGATAGCGATGGAGCCTTTCCATGCCATACTTCAAAAGGTGTCTTCTCCACTTTCTTGGTTGGAGCCATATTCAATATGCGAACAGCGGAAAGTAAAGCATAGAGCCCCAAAATGATAGAGGTAAAGTGCTTCTAGCCATCATCGATCGAACCATATCTAATAGGGTACGATTTCTCCTTTCAGACACACCATTATGTTGTGGTGTTCCAGGTGGAGTAAGTTGTGAAATAATTCCACAACTCTTAAGATGATCTTGAAAAACACCACTTAGGTATTCACCTCCTCTATCACTACGAAGTACTTTGATTGTGGTCTTGAGTTGTCTTTCTACTTCAGTTTTGAAGTCTTTGAACATTTCAAAAGCTTCATCTTTGTGTTTCATTAAGTACACATAACCATATCGACTATAATCGTCAATAAAGGTAATGAAGTATCTTTCACCATTCCTAGTCATTGGTCTAAAAGGACCACATACATCCGAATGTATGATACCCAATAATTCTTTTGACCTTTCAAAAGTTTTATTAAAGGGTTGCTTTGTCATTTTGCCTTGTAAACAAGATTCACATACATCAAATGAATCATACTCATTTGTTTCTAGAATACCACTCTTGCGAAGAGTTTGCATGCGATTCTTACTTATATGTCCAAGGCGACAATGCCAAAGATAGGAATCACCCAAGTCCTTCTTGAGTTTCTTGGTGTTGACATTGTACATTGAACTACTATGTGACATACCACTTTGATCTATTTCATATATACCATTCATGGGTATAGCTTTAAAATAAAACATGCCATTCATCAAAACATGAATATCACAATTTATAAATTTAAGATCAAAGCCACATTGTTTTAAAAGGGACACGGAAATAATGTTTCTCCTTAACTTAGGAGCATACAAAACATTCTTCAAAATTACTTCCAAACCACTTGGAAGCTTTAACAAGTAGTCTCCTTGGGCTTGGACTTCAACTCTTGCTCCATTGCCCATAAAGAGACTAATGTCCCCTTTGTTGAGTTGTTTACTTCTTTTGAACCCCTGCAACAAATTGCAAATGTGAGTTCCACATCCGGTATCAAGTACCCATGTATTTGAAGAAATAACATTTAGTTCAATATGTATAGTAAAGATAATACCTGAGGTATGCCCCGCATCCCTCTTATCTTTTAACGCATTGAGATAGGTCGGACAATTCCTTTTCCAATGACCTATCTCTCCACACTCAAAGCATGGATCTTGCGCCGCAACCTTTTGCTTCTTTTCCTTCGGTTTGGTGGGCGTGATGGCTTTCCTCTTTCCCTTTCCTTGGACGTGGCCCTTGCCCTTAGCAACACTTGCTTTGGGGTTGGAGTTATGTCCCCTTTTTCCTTCATTGATTGTTAGAACGGGTAAAACCCTTTTACCCATTCCTGCTTCGGCCGTTCTTAGCATTGCGTGAAGCTCACCAATGCTTTTGTCCCACCCGTTCATGTTATAGTTCATGACAAAGGTTTCAAACCTTTTGGTCAAAGAGTTGAGGATCAAATCCGTAGCCAACTCATTTGAGACGGGACAATTCAACCTACGAAGCTTTTCAATGTAGCTTTTCATCTTTAGGACATAAGATGAGACGCTTTGGGTTTCCTCCATACGACATGCATGAAACGCTCGAACCGTTTCGAAACGTTCCGCTCTAGCTTGTTGAAGGAACATTTCCTTCAATTGAGTTATCATGTCGTATGCCCCATGATGCTCGAAATCCTTTTGGATTTCGGGAATCATAGTCCCTAACATGAGGCAAGAGGCTTGCACCGAATCTTTGGTGTACTTGACCCAATCGTTATACGCCTCCTCATCTTCCACGTTAGGCTCATCGGGAATGGGATCGTCTAAGACATATGATATCTCTTCTTGTTTGAGAACTATTCTCAAGTTGCGATACCAATCCATAAAGTTATTATGGTTTAGACGATCCTTTTCAAGGATGGTTCTTAAGGATAGGTTACGGGTGTTATGGGTAGAGGTGTTTGCATTGTTAGCGGCCATCTACAAAATTTAACAAAGTTCTATTTTAGTATTATAAACAATTTAATTATTAATACCCTTTTATTCCAAATTTTAAAATAATAATTAAATTCTAGAATCCAACGATAAATCAAATTTCGGTTAGGTGACCTTTATCCCGTTATTTGATTTAACAAGGTAGTCAACCTTGACAATTGCAACCCTTTGCAACTTCTAGAGGTATGGGACCATTCGAAATCCTTATTTCGTGTTGGCATGTTTATCCCATCAACACCATTGGATCCTCATGCTTAGGTGACCTTTATCACATGGTTTCCAATTCAAGTCGTCCTACTTGTATAAACATGTAAGATTAACATACAAGTGGTTAGGTGACCTTTATCCCACAAATATGTTAATATTACCTTAAGTATATTAGTTTGCTCTAAAATGGTTAGGTGACCTTTATCCCATTTAAAGTTTCCTAATACGTTAAGTGTCTTACAAAAGGATGGTGTTAGACTTGTTTCCTTGGTAATTATGAAAAAGGGATTTTTAAGTTTTCCAATATTCTAGTTTGAAAAACATTATGCCATATCCTAACATGCATTTAGAAATATGGCGATTTTGAAAACCAATTTTCAAGGTTCTAGTTATAATAAAACCAATTTTATTATATGTGAGTAATCGCTTAGTTTTAATAAACCCATTTAATTAAACTAATTGACGCGATATTACCAAATATATATTAGAACCCGTTTTATGCTTGTTGTCGTTCCTATGTGACGGTTTGGATATCCTAATATCTATCAACCACACATTACAATAAGTAAAACAAACAACCAAGCAAACACATGCAAAATATAGTCATAACCGAGAACCGCTAAGTTTGACCATACTTGTTAGCCGAAACAAGTATAGGTCATAAGTCACACCTAAGGGACAAAACATGACACAAGGATGGAATGTTGACTCCCACTTGACCTTGCATCCAAATGCTTCAAGTATCCTTTCCAAGTTGTTGTGTTCTTGTTGGGCTTGTTAATGGGCTCCAAACTTCCAAAAGTCTTCTTGGGCCCAAGAGTGAAATTTATGGGCCTAATGGGCTTGAATCCCATGATGGGCCGGTAAGGCCCAACAAGCCCAAAATTTCGGTCCAAGGCCCAAATCCACCAATTCTTGCATCTTCAATTTTTTACAAAATGTATCCTAATACATATTTTTCTAAAAAAAGGAAAATGCAACTAATCTATTTATTACATACCAACTTATGAATAAATAAATTACACAAGCCTAAGATTATGAATTATTACAACCATATTGAATAATAAACATAATCAAACATACACAAACAACAATCAACACATCCAAGGTCTAGGTTTCGGTTATGACACATCCAAACATACCAAATGTTCTAAGCATGCAACCTAAGCAACCAATGCCCTAAATCACCAAAAGGAATCGCCCCCCCCCCCCCCCAAGAGGCTACGGCCCATCCCCTTTCCCCAAAAATTTTGCAATTTTGATATTTCAACATCCAAAAGTTAATAATGGTTTCCTAAGATCTTTTCATGCATGTCAAGATCTTACAAAACCATGAGGGGTAAAATCCACCAAAATTTCGGACCCCTTTTTCTCCCATGAAAAACCCGAAATCTATGAACATGCAAGGAGCATAAGTCCTTGTAACCGGCTCTTGATGCCATTGTTGGGTTTTATACAAGTTTATCAAAGTCAAGTTAACCATATTTAACTAGAAAACGCAACGGAAGCTTAGATTTTAAATCTAGTTATGAACATACCATTATGTTAAAATCAAAACCCAATGAACAAGGATCAAAATTACAAGAACAATATGCTCACAAAATGTAAATGTACCTTCTTCTACCTTTAGAAGAATAAGTAAGATATTGAAGATGATGGTGGATGAATGGCAAGCCTCCAAAGAAGAAGACCTCAAGATAGTGATACCCCAAGCTATTTGTGACAACACCAACTTGATTGCTAGGATTTATGAACACTTAAACAAGCTCACCAAGCTCTCCCAAAATCCCCAAATGAGCCGTGGGGTGTATAGAGAGAAAAGAGTTTGAAAAATTCAAAAGTTTACTTGAGAATCCAAGAAGGGGACAAGACTAAAATGCATGTAATTTGAATGGAGATATAAAGGGATGGTCAACACAAAAGGACAAAACATTTGGTTGGACCAAAACCTCCACCCACATGGGGTGGCCGGTTTTTTTTTTTTTTTTTTTTTTTTTTTTATTTATTTTACTTTTGTTTTAACCATTAAAACATCTCCAATTTATTTTATAAAACTCATTTCATAAAATGCACATACATTTATATAATTATTTAACCAATTAAATAATTAATCTATATAAACAAATTATCCACATAATTTATTTAAATCCTCAAGTTTGTTTGTTTAGAAAACCAATTTTCTAAACAAGTAGTGTTCGGTATTCGTTTAAATGATCAAATCACTAAAAGAATACATTTGGTGTCGTCTAGCTTGTTATTGGGTATGACCCGACTTGGATCAAACACAGTTAGCCACATTAGTATAAGTATGTGTCTCGGGCATACGTAATTCCAACATCACCAACCATGAAAAAATGTCAAACTCCACTTCCGGATTGAATTGACTGGTTGCTCCCAACCTGTTTATCCTTATGAAGACATTAGGATCTTGTATCACATGTATAGTACCAGCCGTTGGCAAATCAAAATGTAATATGTTTAAGATTATTTATAGAAATCTTGGATACATCAAGAATATTTCATCCTCCTCCTTCCTCACATTTGTGACTAAGCCCTCAAAGATCATTCATGAAAAGTTAAATGGGTGGTCAACAAACACATCAACGCTTGCAGTAGCAATCTCCCTGCTCATCAAGGTCCATGTCCTTCTCCTTGGTGTCATGCTCTGAATAATATGGTGAATTAAATAAATGGTAGAACAAAGGAAACATCCCTTTTTGAAATTGACCTTCATTAATGTTTCCTTGGTATCCAAGAGTTTCTTGAAATATTAGTAATAGTCTCTGTGGGGAATAAGATTATTGAACTTCAAGATTATCATTTAACTAGAGGCTTGCTCTAATAAGTTGCTCTGTTATTTAAACCTCCCTCCCCAGCAAAATGGACTCGATTCTCCATCCGTTGATGTCATCAATAAGTTGTGCATATCTCCAGAAATCCAGAGGATGATTTCTGTAGATGATTGGGCTTTCCGTTAAGGAAACTTCAGGTTGGAGCGTATCAACTAGTATATCATTTGCTCCAATGGGCTATTCTCCTACGTAATCTGGAGAAACGCACACATATTGTTTTCTTCTCAAATTTACATGCCATGATTGTTCTTCGACAAAATAATAACCTACGCATAAAACAGAGATGTCATTAAAATTGAAAATTAATGATATAAACCCATATAATGAATGTTGGAAATCATTCAATTAAAGCTTACCAAAACGGAATTAAGTGGATGATAATATTTGGAAAGGATTAGTGAGCAACGTTTGGGTAACTTAGGTCGCGAGCAAGTTTGTTATAATAGAAGAGAGAGAGTGAGAAGGAAAAGATAAATGAAAAAGTTTTCTAAGTCCCTCTTTTATAGTATGCCAATTGTGCATTTGATAGTGGGTTTTAAATGATTTTTGTTATTTAGTACATGAATACTGCCAAAACCCATATCTTAAATATTCAAGCACAACGTTTGCTCGATAAAGTATTTACCAAATATTGCTTGTTTACAGAGTAAACTCGTATTTAAAGTTATTAGAAATATACTAAGTGAATAAAATGAAAGAAGTTTACTCGAATATACTAGATCGCTCGAGAAATTAATCACAACCCATGTAATCAAGTATATCAGTTCAAATATACAACTTTGCTCGAAATCAATGAAGATCTCAATATAGTAACTTAGAAATATTCCTAAATGTCAAACCTTACTTGAATACCCAATTAAACTGAAGTTTACTCGAATTTACTTAAACAAACAAAGAGTTAACATTGTTCAGAGATATACTTTCAAGTATACTCTAAGAACAAAGTTTACTCGAAAATACTTTAAAATCACAAATCTTGCTTGATAACACTTATATTGTTAATACATAACATAGATGTGTGCTCAAAGCATAAAGTGTGCTTGAAGAACACAAAGCATAAAGTGTGCTTGAGAAACAAAGTTAGCTCGAAAACACTTGAAATTTGCAAGTATGCTTGAAGAACATTTAGATATTAAATTTTTAATATACAAGTGTGCTTTAAGGATAAAGTTTGCTCGATAAACAAAGTTTACTAAATACTTGCATTTTCAGAAACAAAGTATTTAAACATAATCAAAACATAATTACATCAATATTTTATCAAGTATGCTTGAAGATATACCAAGTTTACTCGAAAGAGCTAAACAACAAGTAAATAGTCAAGTTTACTCGAAAAACACTGATTTAGACCATCTTGAACCAATGATTCATCAAGTATGCTTGAATTTAGACAAATTTCAGACAAACATACAAGTTTACTTGAAACACATATTCAAGGCATAGTCAGACATATTCATATCAAACATTTATCAAGTACGCTCGAATGAATCAAACTTCAAATAAAATAACTTCGTTTACTCGAAAGTTCATAAACATTTAATCTTACTCTAAAGTACATATTCAGACATATTCAGAGTAAAGATACAACACTGTTTGACTTAAACTTTACTTTTAAACAGTTTTCTGCTTTTAGTTTAAAGTTTAAGGGTAAATGGTGCATTATGCGATTAAATATCAATTTTATCATTTCAAATCCCTTTCTCTTTTATGAAAATATCTCAACATGGGATCATATTGATTAAGTCATCTTTCAATACTTCATTCTTAGCATTATTGTGACACATTAGGCAGGTTAATAGCAGGTAATTACTTAGAATGAATTTCGTTATTTCAGTTATATGCATAATTTGCAATTAGTTTCATAATCCATAGATGGTTAACACTTATTGTACTATGATGTCCCATATCTCTTCTCAATGCTTATTTGGCTTTCTCCAAATCACCTCAAATTGACTTCAACCCCCTGATATTTGGTCAAAATATCTTTAATGACTAAACAATTCAATTTTTCTTTAATAATTTCATTTTTTTCAAAACTTTCCAAACTTTGAGGTTGAACGTTGGACTTACATGCCTTACATTCAAGGTGTTTAGAACTTACATTAATGCCCCACCTCTGTAGCTCTATTTTAAACCCTCATGTTTGTATATTTTATCAACTTTTGGTTGATATATAATCTTTTTGCACAGTTTTGTACTTTATCATATACAAAAAATGATTCATTTTGATTGACCAAATACCAACAGACTTGTGAATGGTCGGGTAGTTACTTTTCTGCCTATCATTTGGAGAGCTTTAACTTAAAACATGCATATTTCAACAACGCATCTCCATATTAAGTTTAACATATTCATTATGTTCATACGACCTCAGTTTTTACACATCATGGAAAGCTTCCATACACATCAACGGTTGCACTAAAAGTCTTTTCAGCATATTAAATCCATATGATTGGTATAATAATCATTCTCATATCCTTTCCCTAAAGGTTGGATCAATTTCCATTGAAAAACATTTTTAGCTTCTTTAAAGCTTGAACTGAATAATCTGATCATGTCTCTTCACCATTAAGTTGTTAATTTGCCAAAATTATTTTACTTTGAAAAACTTCTTTGAAATGTTTATTTTAGCACATACGTTTTATGACCAAAGCAAATTCTTGACAAAGGCAAACTGTTACATAATTAAACATAATCAGCAAATCACATTAATGAATAAACACAAGTAGGCTAATCATGAAGTCAAAATCAAGATAATCATCATAATCTAACTTGTTCAAAGCACATAATGCATTGTCATTCCAAAGCAGTGATCATTACACATTTTTAGATTAGTATGCAAATAAGAGTTCAAATCAGTCACAATCATATTTATCAATTTATCATGACACTTAGCACAATTGCACACTTAGGTATCATAAACACCTAAATCAACAATTAGTCACTTAAGCACAAATATATCATAGCAAATTCATATATTCACACATAAATCGCTCAAGATCATTAAACAGATAATCAGTTAGCACATTTGAGCATATATCATTAATTAGACTTCATCAGGGTTGATCATGCCTAAAGCTTTCAATAGAAAATTGAATCTAGTCTTATCTAGTGGCTTGGAGAACAAATCAGCCAAGCTATCACTAGTTTCAACTATTTTCATTTCTATTAGACCTTTCTCATTGCAATATCTGATAAAATGGTGTCTGATTTCAATATGCTTGGTCTTTGAGTGTTGAACATGGTTTTCACAATGAACAAAGGAGCAATATTAAATGGGAGTGTTCAAGTAATTCATATCGTAATCAAGAAGCTGATTCTGAAACCAGAGGACTTGAGGACAGCAAGCAGATGCAACAATATATTCAGCTTTATCAATTGAAATTAACTCATTTGTTTGCTTCTTACACTGCCATGTGACCATCCTGTCTCCCAAGAATTGACAACCAGCAGATGTTGACTTTCTACTCATATTACATCCATCATAATCACTATCTGCGTAGGCAAGGAGATCAAAAGCATTGTTCTTGGGACACCAAATACCCAACTCTGGATTTCCTTTCAGATATCTAAAGATTCTCTTAACAGCGGTCATATGAGAGATTAGTTCTATATTCTTGTTGATCCACAGGCTCCTCCCCCTTTTTGATCAGCCTGGAATCTTGCACACACACACACACATAAGAAACATGATATCTGTTCTTGAAGCACTCAGGTACATAAGTGATCAAATTTTAGTTCTATATTCATGTTGATCCACAGGCTCCCCCTTTTGATCAGCTACCATCTTTTCATGTGTATCCATTGGAGTAGAAGCAGTCCTCAAGTCTTGGCATTTGAACTAGTTCAAGATGTCTTCTACATACTTGGATTGACAAATGAATATTCCATCCATATTTTGTTGAACTCGCAATCAAAGGAAGAAATTCATCTCTCCCATAGAACTCATACAGTATTTAGACTTCATGACCTCTTCAAACTCTAAACAGATATGTTCATTTGTTGATCCAAAGATGATATCATCAACATACACTTGAAGTAGAGGTAAATCTCTTCTCTTTTATCGTAGAAGAGGGTCTAGTCAATGGCTCCTCTTTGAAAGCCATTAGCAAGCAGATGAATAGACAACTCGTCAAACCAAGCTCTTAGAGCTTAATGTAATCTATATAGAGCCTTGTTGAGCTTATATACTCTTTTTGGATAATCAGTATCTTAAAAACCTGGAGATTGAGTGACATGCACCTCCTCTTCTATCGTTCCATTTATGAAAGCGGATTTAACATCCAACTGAAACACTCTTATATTCTTAGATGCAGCATTGGCTAAGAAGATTCTTATAGATTCTAGCCTTGCTACAAGAGCAAATACTTATTGAAAGTCAATTCCTTCTTCTTGTAAACATCCAAGTGCAGCCAATCTTTCCTTGTTTTTCATTAAAATCCATATTTCATCCTTCTTGTTTCTTAAAACCCACTTGGTACCTATTGCATATTTGCTTCTTGGTTTGTCAACTAGTTCTCATACTTGTAGATTTCTGAACTGAGCAAATTCTTCCAGCATTTCTTCTACCCAACCGTTGTCCTTTAGAGCTTGAACAATGTTCTTTTGTTCTGTTTGAGATACAAAGCAGGATTACAAACAAATGTTTGCAAATTCATAAACACTTATGGACACTCTTTCATGCATGTCACCAATGATGTTTTCAGCTGGATGATCTCTTTGAACATAAGAAGTTTGAATGATTTGAGTAGAAGATAAATTTGAATCAAGATTTGTTTCATTCAGATCAGGTTCTTCAATGATCAAATCTAGTGAATCATTGTTCATTTATACTTTTTCAACATTATGAGTTGATGTTGATGCAACATCATTTCCAATATTCAAAATTCGAAATAATGTTTCAAATCTTGACTGTCTATCATGTTGGTCTTGATCTTGTTGGCCACATGTTTGATCATTATCCATGTCATGATTCTCTTGATCTTGTGGGTGATCAAGTTGTTCATGTGGCTCATCCTCATTTTCGCCTAAAATTTACATGTTGAAAGAAAACTCATTGTCTTCATCAGCAACTTTAGACCACAGTTTATCTAAGTCAATTTTATTTTCAGAGTTTGCTTCAGGAACACTTATGCTATTAGAATGTTCATCAATGTCTTCACGAAAGATTTTTTAAAGGCTTAATCAACTTCTCCAAATCAAACAACCATGTTGCTCCACCAACAATTTTGAACAGATTCTCATTAAAAATGATATCAGATTATTCAATCACACTTAGATGATCTTTCACAAATACTCTATATGCCTTTGAGTGTGAGGAATATCCAACAAACAAACAGTCTGAAGATTTTGATTGAAACTTGTTTAACTAATCTTTAGTGTTTAATAGAGAACATTTGCAACCAAATGGCTTGAGAAACTTGATGTAGGGTTTTCTTTTGTATAAAATCTCATAAGGAGTTTTGTCTTGTCTTTTGTTGAGAAGGACTATGTTTTGAACATAACATGCAGTGTTAATTGTCTCTGCCCAAAATGCTACAGGAGAATAAGCATCCGCAAGCATGGTCTTTGCAGCCTCTATTAATGTTTTATTTCTTCTTTCTGCAACACCATTTTGTTCAAGAGTTCTAGGAGCACTGAATTGTTGAAGTATTCCTTTAGCTTGACAAAATTCAATTATGATCCCATTATTGAGCTCAGAGCCATAGTCACTTATCATAACCTTTGTTCCAATTCGGGTTTTTCATATTTTATTTTGTAACCGTTACCCGTCCAACTTATAGGTTCGGGCTATCTTCAATAAACATACCGCATTTATTGAGTTAAATTAATTGTTATAATATTATTTTTAATTATTTATTTCATATATATTCATAACTTTCAAAATGTTGCCAATCTAACCTAAGCTAAAATTTTGCCCAAACATGTTTCCATCTTCATATTCCAAGGGTTAAAGTGAAAATTATACATGTTAATATTATTATGATCCTTAAATCCGTTTACCCGGATCCAAACCCAAACCCAATTCCTGATTATCATACCGGTTTACACATTCTCGTGGCTTGGACCTCAATTCTCGTAACCTATTTGGCAATTGAATCAAAATCCGTATTATACATTCCTGACACAGCTTACCGACAATCTTAACTTGGTTAATCGATCAAATATTATCCGTTTTCTTAATATACCTAGGCCGACACTAAATTGATCTTGTTATACATATAAACGATTATATTAATTCAATTAAACTTGCAGTTATAACCTTCTAACATTCGCTGTCAAAACCCTCAACACAATTAAGTTATCATCATCGTTTTCCTGCTAGTTCGTCAATGTGTTTAGACAACCATTGTTCGTCCTAACTAACGAATCATATAACACATTACGAGGTAATTGTTTACCGTTTATGTTCCTCTATAACCAATTAACAAAAACCCTAACATACAATTGATTAACAAACATAGATTAATCCAATTGTGAATTTTAGGGTTTATACTGATTTGGGATTTGATTCTGTTTGTTTATATTTAACGGGTTTAAAGAGATAACCAGGTTAGCCACCAACCCAGCTGGCTGGTGCACCCCTGGTTAGATCTCTGGAGCGGCTGGTCGCGGGTTCAAACCCCAGTCGTCCTGTTTTTGTTTTATTTTTGCTAATTTTGTTAACTTAAATCAATTTAACTAATAATAACCACAATGAACGATAAATAAGTTATATTTTTATAAAAACAAATAAGAATACATGTGTTTTTCCATATTTTTTACTAAAACCCTATACCTGTGTGTTTGTGTAAATAAAAATTGTTTAAATCTAAATATTAAGATTTATTTAAATTAAAAATTGTTTATATATATCTAAAGGATTAAACTAACTTTTATATCAAAAATATGTATTATACATACATATATATATGTATATATGTATATATATATATATATATGTGATTAGATTAACTTTTTATGCATATATATTATAAACATGTATTTTTACACGATAAGTTATAATATTTAATATATTAACTAAAATATATCAAAAGATCTATAAAATGATAAAATTTGTAATAAATCTAAGTAATTAAAATAATAATTAATCATCAAATTCCCAAATTTCGTTCAATCCGTCAATTCGTTATATTTATTTTCCGTATTCATTCTTTATTAGGCCATCTCATCAAAGCTTGATCTCTCATCCTCATTCTTATCATAGTATTATCTATTTTTATCATCTTATAAGGTGAGTATCTCACTCCCCACTTTTACTAATTTTACATTGTTTTGGGGACGTATGCGTTACTTTATAATGTATTATTATTAAATACTCAATTGAAGCTGTTAGTCATATGTGTATATCAATTTATGCCTAAAGTGTTATTTTATTATATGCTCTATATGATTCGCCTTCAAAGAGGTCCATCATAATCTCATAAATAGTATGATTATACAAATATCGTAGTAGCCAATGCGCACTTCGCAAGGCAACGATTTTACCGACAACTTATTTACTTTCTCATTTGGTTAAATTGCTTATCTCACTTGAAACGGCTTGCACTTTTTTTTATTTACTATATATTTCACTCGTCTGGTGTTTTACTAACTCAACCTCGTGTTGAAAAATTATTTGGATTTTTAACGCATATGCAGGTCATCGTATGATTTGATTTATTAGGACTATTGAAGAAACTTAGGGTTTTCCATGCTAGAGAAGAGATATCAAGAAATAATTTGAATTTGTCTTATTTGTTTTTTTATGATTAATGTATTTTGTTTATTTGAACCTTATTGAAATATTGGAATTTAATTAATAGATATTGTCATTTTAAATATTGAATGATAGTGCCTTGAGAGCTATGAGCAATCAGCTCACGCCCCCGACATTTACGCCCTAGGTTGGGGTGCAACAGATTGGTATCAGAGCCGAAGGTTGAAGATATGTCGTTAGAGATGCCTTAGTAACATGCTTATGAGCCCTATGCGTGCTTATCAACTTGTCTTATGTGTTCTATTTAATTATTTAATTTTTTCTTACTTAATAATTAATTTTTATTATTATTTTATTGTCAGGCACACACACACAACTTTGAAGCTATACCTCAAAATTTAAATTTTTATTTCGTTTAGAAATCTAATTATATTGCTTTTATTTTGGGAAATTCCTTAAGAATTCCCTAGTGTTGTCTTTACTCCATCACCTTAGGGCTAGGTTGTGTGGCATGTCCTAATGTAACTGGAAGGGGGAGAGAACTGTGAGTCGGGCCTAGAAAAAATGATTCCGAGGTCCCAAGGTTAGACGCTATTTCTTACTTAGAGGATAACCTGACCACATTACACTATCTTATAGGCCAAAGTGGAACACAACTATCATATGACTGACACCCTTGGCTATAAACAAAAATTTTAACTTTTAAACTAACATCATCTCCTCATCGAGTTATCCCACGTTAACCTCATTATTTGCGTCAACTCATAAATATTTGCACATATGACACCTCATCTAATAACTATTTACTTTTGTTTCTCGTAGAATGTCTTCGCTCAGAAATCACCATCATCATCAACGTTCATCTGGTTCTCACGATTACTGCTTCGCTACTAGAATCATGAAGGAGTTTGCTGCTGCTATGCCCACAATCATCACCTAAATCCAAAGCGTCAACTCTAATGGATATGCTACTTCGGCTGCAACGAAAAACTATGATTTACGTAACTTTCTAAGTACAAAAGATACTTCTTTTCGTGGTGAGGAAAATACAACCAACTTGCTCCAATGGTTTAAAAAGATGGAGAATGTTTTCATCCACTGTGAATGTCCTGATGCCAATCGGTTTAAGTTCGCCTCGATCATGTTCGAGGACCGAGCTATCACATGGTAGAATGCTTTGAAGGCTAACCAAGGATCCTATTTAGTTGTAGCTATGCCTTAGGAGGACCTCAAAGAGGCGATTAAAATAGTAGTTTTGCCCTGATCATGAGCCACAAAAGCTTGACACCGAATTTTAGGAGCTCAAGCAAGTTGGTGGGGATAACTCCACATACTATAACCGCTTCCATGAACTTAACCGAATCGTACCCCACCTTGTAACCCCCGAGACCCGAGGCATTCATAAATACATTCGCGGTTTGCCAACCATTTTCCGTGATGTCGTGGTGAGTTGTGACCCTTTAACCATCGGTGAGGTAATGGACCTAGCTGCTTCTCTCACTGATAGTCGTGTTCGGGATGGAACCTTATATCGCAAGGAATCCAAGCCTACTCCTGACAAGACTAAAACCGCCTCCTCCGCCGATGCCAAAGCTTAAACCAAGCCTACTTAAAGCAACAATAATTGCTTCAACAACAACAACAACAACAAATGTAAGGCCAACCACCAAAACTACTATGTCAACCAACCCAATAACCAACCTATATATAACCCTAATGCCCCAAAAAAAGAGCCCACATTGGTCCTCGTCCCCTTTGTGCCAAATGTAACCATCACCACCCTGCTCAATCCCCTCGCCGACTGTGCACTCAATGCAATTGTTACGGTCACCTTGCTAACGTTTGTCGTGCAATGCCTGGTTCACAAGCCGTTCAAACATGGTCTACACCCCCCTACAGCTAGACCTGCTAGTAACCCTGCTCAGCCCAGTATTCCTAATAGCCGTGCTTTCTACCATTTTGGAGACCCTAACCATCTCCGCAAAACTTTCCCATTTCTTACCCGTGCTCATCAAGCCCATGTTATGCATGCACCCCACTATGTGACCCATCAATCGCAAGCCCAAGTGTACCTCGCACCATATTATACTACTCAAGCCTATCATGTGCAAACCTACCATCCCCAAGTTCCACCAGTTTATGCACTTCAAAACTATGCTCCTCCAGTGCCTCAGCTTATGGCTCCTCCATCTGCATCAACTCAAACCCTCGCTATTCAAGCTCCCCCATTGAACCAAGTTCCTCAAACCCCTCAAGGGTCTAATGCCACGCTTTTTTGATGAATGTAAATCAAGCTCAATGCTCTAGAGATGTGGTGAATGGTACGTTTCTCATTGTTAATCGTTATGCTTCGGTATTATTTGATACGGGAGCTGATAAGTGTTTTATTTCTTTGGATTTTGCGTATATTATTGATAAGCCTCAGGATAAGTTATCTAAGCCTTTTTACCGTAGAAGTAGCTAACGGGAATTCTATTATTATTGATTCTGTAGTTCAGGATTGAGTCATTACTCTTAATAAAGTCAACTTTTGTATTGACCTCATTCCGATGCAAATGGGTAGGTTCGACTTTATTGTAGGGATGGATGGGTTATCTTTTTATCGTGCTGAAGTTGTTCGTTACATGAAAATCATCTGTATACCTCTCGAGAATGGTCGCGTTCTTAACGTTTTCGGTGATACTCCAACGTCTAAGCTTAAACTTGTGTCGTGTTTTCAAACTCAACGTTATTTGCGCAAAAAGTTTGTTGCTTTCTTAGCTCTCCTGGTGGAGATAGAGGGTATAGAGAAGAAGATATCCGATATTCCGGTGTACGAGATTTTCCCGATGATGTAACCGGTCTTCCTCCTGTTCACCAAGTTGAATTTCAAATTGACCTTATACCCGGAGTTAACCCCGTAGCTAAAGTCCCTTACTGTCTTGCACCCTCCAAAATGCACGAACTTTCGAGCCAACTTCAAGAACTCTAGGACAAGGGTTTTATTCTCCCGAGATCGTCTCCTTCGGGCGCACCTGTTTTGTTTGTCAAAAAGAAAGATGGTTCATTCCACATGTGTATCGATTATCATGAACTCAACAAGCTTACCATTAAGATTTGTTATCCGCTTACTTGTATCGAGGATCTTTTCGATGAACTTCAAGGAGCCGCATGCTTCTCGAAGATTGACCTCCGTTCGGGTTATCATCAACTTCATGTTAATGAAGATGACATCCCCAATACTGCTTTCCTGTCATGCCTTTTGGGCTAACCAATGCACCCGCGGTTTTCATGGATCTTATGAATCATGAGTGTAAACCCTACGTGGAAAATTTCGTTATTGTTTTCATCAATGAAATCTTAATCTATTCGAAATCCGAGAACGACCATAAAAAGAACCTCCATGACATTCTTGACCTTCTTCGAAATGTGAATTTATATGCCAAGTTATCTAGGTGTGAGTTTTAGAATAAAGAAGTTATATGTTTAGGCCATATCTTCAACGACAAGGGTATTCATGTTGATCCCTCAAAAATGGAAGCCGTTAAAAATTACTTCTCCCACTGAAGTTCCATCTTTTCTTGGTTTGGCTGGATATTACCTTCATTTCATTCAAAACTTTTCCAAGATTGCGTTGCCCATCACCGCTTTAACACACAAGGGTAAACCTTATATGTGGGGGCCAGAGAAAGAAGAAGACTTTCAAACCCTTAAGGACATGCTTCTCAATGATCCTATTCTTGCTCTTCCTGAAGGTAAGAAAGATTTCATCGTTTTCTACGACACTTCGAACCAAGGTCTCGGTTGTGTTCTCATGCAACGAGGCATGGTTATCACATACGCTTCAAGACAACTCAAGGTTCATGAGAAAAACTATACGACGCATGATCTCGAGCTTGGTGTTTTTGTATTTTCCTTGAAAATTTGGAGACATTACCTCTATGGTACGATGTGTGTGGTTTTACCGAAGATAAGAGTCTCCAACACATCTTCGATCAAAATGAACTCAATATGAGACAACGTCGATGGGTCGAGTTGCTAAGCGATTATGCATTTGAAATTCTATATCACCTGGAAAGGAGAATGTCGTGGCCGACGCTCTCAGTTGTTAGAAGCCAGTCAAATCCATAATTCTTACTTTTTTTTTGTCCAAAATGACCTGAAAAGCGTGTTCTTTGAAATACCGGTTGTCGGATCATAAGATGTCATCGTATACATATAGTTTCAATACGATACGGACATAATACGTTGTGTTACTATACTAAGCAATAAGGCGGAAACATAATAGCAAAGGAATCAAACACATGTCTACTTAATGTAATTAACACTATTTTCATATAACAATGTCATAGTACAAGTGAAAAGATTTTCACCAAAAGATTTCAAAATATTACAATATCAAGTCTATTTATACAAACAGCCTATGGGTTGTATAATTCTTACAGCGTATAAGACTTATACGCCGTAAAAGTCTTATACCTTGGTAGTATGACTTATACGCCTTAACATTCAAATCTAACAATTCAGCTCGTTTTAACCCTACAAGACCTAGCATTAGACATTTTACACTAACAAACTCCCCCTTGGATATTGCTTGGTCTTGGTGTCTAAGTTGTATACGTTCATGCTTCAACAGACTCCCCCTTAGATATTGCTTAGAATAGGTTTTCCAAAACTTCGATCCTTAAGTCATCTTCAATAACTCTCCCCCTCAAGTCTACAGTTTCAGAATCTTCAGGCATATTTTATAAATCAGAACTCTTGCTATATGAACTTCTAGAACAGACCTGGAGAACCGTTGAATTTTGTACTTTCGGATTTGACTCATATGATATTATTATCTGAACTTTCAGAACATGACTCTTTTTCAACAGGATGAGTTCTTTTTCTTAATGATCCAATAATATAACTTTGATTTGGATCTTTTCACATAAAATTTCAATCTTTAAAACCTTTTTTATATCACATTCTATCAAATCAATAATCTTAACAACTTTTGGTTTCCCCGTAACATTTTTAACGGTATTGTCTTTTCTTTCGAAATTTTTTTTCGGAGGATCCTTTGGAATAACTGATTTGACGTTTGAACTCGTATTTTTAGATTTTGAATTTTGAAATTTTTGTTTTTCTGTTTTAAGAACATCTTGGTTGCCTTTAGGTGTAACAACATCTGATTTTGAAATGTAAGCAAACTTAGGACTACTCTTAAAACAAGAAGGTTCCTTAGTTTGTTTACGTTTGTCATTTTGAACAAAGAAATCCTTATTGGCTTGATTTCGATACCGGATTTCTTTCTTGCTCTTGAATGTCCTACCATGAACGCATTCAACCTTATTAACTAGTTTTTGGTGGTTTCCCAAAACCCAATTACTATGCTCATGCTAATACCCCACACCATGATCATTATATCCATAAACAACATCCCCGGTTACCTCATCTTTACCGATCAGTTTGGGAAGAATACAGTCCAGGACAAAAGATACTTCTTTGTAACTGTTAAGATTCAAATCAACTCTTTCAATCTCAAATTTAACAGTTTGTAGTTCTTGATTAAGTGCAGCGTTTTCGTCAATGTATCTGTTTATTGTTTTCCCATTTTGATTAATCTTTTCCCAAAGTGACTTTTCAAATTTTTGAAGTTTATCATAATCTTTCTTAACACGTTTAAGATCATTTAGTAAAGAATCGGTGTGAATTTTTAACATTTTTTACTCCACATATTTTTCTAAACATTATTTATAAAGTAACTCACATTTTTCAGATGATTTTACATGAGCACACTTTTTTGAAGTTTCACAAGCATCAACTTTACTATTCTTTTGGAAAGACAATTCACGATCCTTTATATTCTTCATGAATTGAGCGAGATTGTACGTGTTGGGGTCTAATTGTATTGACATAATGAATATACCCCAAACTTCAGGTGAACAGTCAACGAATGTATCAGCCAACTTGTCAATGTATTCGAACTCATGTCTCTCAATTCCATTATGTTTCATTTCGCTCACAAGTTTGCAATGTCTTTTGATTAAACGATCAAACGATTCTCTATTCATCATCTCAAAATCATCAAATTCTTTCTTCAAAACTTTCCTTCAGTTTCTTCTCAATGCATATTCAACATTAAACAAACTCGAAAATTCCATTTTGAAAATTTTCAAACTTTTATGTTCCCAACGTATAAGTTCCAGCGTATAAGTCTTCAGCAACGTATAAGTCCTTGGAAATATATAAGTCCATAGCAACGTATAAGTTTTATAACCCACTTATACGCCATATAAGTCCACCGTATGAGTCCAACCAGCCAAAACATTTTTAACGTTTACCGACGTTTGACCTATCAAACATGCTCGAATCACACAAAATTTTCCATAAATTTTCCCAATATCAAAAAACAAACATTTTGGTGCAATTGGATTTTGATTTTGAAACGGGCCAATTTTTTTCTTTTTTTAACGATTTTTGACGTTTAAGCAAATAATCGAACTCGAAAACCAATGAAGCCTTCCAGATGATCTATAAAAAAAACAAACAATCTCTGAGATTTTGGACATTATTTTACTTTAACGAATCCGGAACAAACTTTTAACGACTTAAGAAATAGATCGATTCTTGACGTGATATGATTTGATGTGTTTAATTCGGTAGTAGACATGAGCCTAATGCTCAGATACCACTTGAAAGACTGGTTGACGGATCATAAAATGTTATCGTATACGTGTAGTTTCAATATGATACGGACCGAATACATTTTGTTACTATACTAAGTTATATGGCGGAAACATAATAGCAAAGGAATAAAACACATGTCAACTCAATGTAATTATCACTATTTTCATATAACAATGTCAGAGTACAAGTGATAAGATTTTCACCAAAAGATTACAAAATATGACAATGTCAAGCCTATTTATTCAAATAGCCTATGGGTCGTATAAGTTTGACAGCGTATAAGACTTATATCCCGTATAAGTGCAGCGTATAAGACCTATACTTCGTATAAGTCTTAGACATTGGTAAGTGTGACTTATACGCCCTTAACATTTAAATCTAACAATTCAGCTCGTTTTAAACCCTACAAGACTTAGAATTAGACATTTTGCACTAACAAACTCCCCCTTGGATATTTCTTGGTCTTGGTGTCTAAGCAGTAGACGTTCATAGCTACAACATTCTCGATGCCCAACAGGAATCTGTCACCGAAGGCAATATGTATGACGAGATGTCGTGTGGTGCTGAAACCGAACTTGAAACCAAACCCAATGGCCTGCTTTACATTATTATCCGCTTATGGATTCCCGGTCGTGATAATCTTCACACATTTATTATGGACGAAATTCACATGTCACGATATTCCATACATCCCGGTGGGGATAACATGTACGTTGATCTTCGTTCCCTTTATTGGTGGCCCGGAATGAAGAAAGACATTGCTCTCTATGTTTCTAAATGCCTCACATTCTACAAAGTGAAAGCTGAACATCATTGACCTTTTGGCTTACTCGAGCAACCTCCGTCCCCAAGTGGAAATAGGAAGGTGTTTCCATGGATTTAATAACTAAGCTTCCTCCTACACGTATGTAACAATTCGGGTTTTTCATATTTTATTTTGTAACCGTTACCCGACCCACTAATATGTTTGGGTTTTCTTCAACAAATATACCGCATTTATCAAGTTATATTAATTTTGATAATATTGGTTTTAATTCTTTATTTAATATATATTTATCACTTTCAAAATGTTGCAAATCTAACCCAAACTAAACTTTTTCCCAAAGATATTTCCATCTTCATATTACAGGGGTTAAAGTGCAAATTATACATATTAATATTATTATAATCCTTAAATCCGTTTACCCAGATCAAAACCCAAACGCAAACCCGATTCCAGAATATCATACCAGTTTACACAATCTCGTGGCTTGGACCTCAGTTGGCGTAACCTATTTGGCAATTGAATCAAAATTCGTATTATACATTCCTAACACGTTCTACCGACAATCTTAATTTGGTTAATCGATCAAATATTATTCCTTTTCTTAATATACCTAGGCCGAAACTAAATTGATTTTGTTATAAATATAAACGTTTATATTTATTCAATTAAACTTTCAATTATAACCTTTTAACCCTTGCCGTCATAACCCCTCAACCCAAATTAATTATCATCATCATTTGCATGCTTGTTCGTCATTGTGTTTAGCTGACCATTGTTTGCCCTAATTAACCAATCATATAACACATTACGAGGTAATTGGTTACTTTTTATGTCCGTCTATAACTAATTAACAAAAACCCTAACATACAATTGATTAACAAAGACAAAATTGTACAATTGTGAATTCTTGGGTTTACACTGATTTGGGATTTGATTACGTTTGTTTATATTTAACGGGTTTGTTGGTTGGTGCACAGGTGGTTAGATCTCCCAAAAATCGTGTGTCCTATATTAGTACACATTTGTTAATAAAACTTGGTTTGAGTTTTAGTTTGTAAAAATCTTTTATTTTTTAATCTTAGTCTAATGACCACACAATCACACAAGCAAATAATTTCCTAACAAGTTAACAAGTAAGTATATTTTGGGTTTCGTTAACTATTGTCTAAATTAATTAATATGTAATATAAATATGATAAAATATTAAAGTTTCAGTTGATGGAAAGTTTTTAAGAAAATAATTAATTTTGTCGGTTTTCCCGGTTTTGTTGGTTTTGCCTTTAAAAATGAACCGGTCAACTTTTTGTATAAAAAATTAATTTTAAATCTTTGAAAACATTTGTTACATATATATTAGTTACGTTTTAGGAGTTATTTTACTAAAAATATGTTATTTTTTATTTTGTTCTCTTCTCATATATTAACTTATGTTATATATGAATATTTTACAACTTTAGGGGCTGTTTTAAAACATTCGCTAATCGTTGTGTCGGTTTACGATTAAAAGCCGACTTTTCGACCGTTAAATTTACCGACAAGTAAACTAAACCAAATAAGTCCACACCAATTATCTTATGAGCTAAATATACACATCATAAAATATAATTTACTCTTATTTCCATATTTGATCTCCTAATTTCATATAGCACATTTCTATCAATTTAGACTCCTAATTCATAATTCATGTTTACTAATAATGGTAATAATAAACTTATCAACATATAGTATATCAAACATCATCATAACATCCAAAAGTCTAGATCTTTATCACTATTATGATCTCTATAATAAGCCAAACTTGTACTTTTCAACTATATTCCTTATTCCTTTTTAGAATGTTCTAACATGCATGTCTAATCACATTTGTTCATTTTAAATCAATTCAAGAATCTTATGATTATTTCTATCATTATAAAATCATCAAATCATCTCACCATCTATGTACAAGTTCAAGTATTTCATCATTAACAAATCAACATATGAATTTCCTAAGTGTTCAATCAACAAAGTTTTCTGTTATAGTAACTTTTAATTTTTAATAATTCTATCTAATCCAAACTCACAATTATGATCAAGTATAATTTTCATTTATCTCATTCAACTAGTTTGACAAGGTTTTATGCAGCCTATTGTTCTATTTAGATTTTGATTCTTCTATTATCCAAGTTACAAAGTTTTTATTTCTAGCAAGTAGGTGACAAATAATGTATACAATAATCCAATAGGTACTTTGATGATGTATTCTGTCCTAATTCAATTAAGTAACTCGTTATCTATCAAAATCATATATGATAAGTATTCATATAACAATCAAATATTTAACTATGCATCCAACAAAGTTTCCTTATTTAGCAATTTAACAATTTTCAATAATAATCTTCAAGCATCGTCTTTCAAGATAATAGATTATGAATCCTCTAACATACATCATATCCTCAATCTTAATCAATATCAATCAATATCATTTTTCAACTTCATCAATCATCAACAATTAACAATTTAGCTAAGTAATCCAATAATCCCTAAATTACAAAATTATGAGCAAGTTCTTGCTACATTCATTTCAATACTAGCAATTCAATTGATCATGCTTATATCATTAGTATTATTGATCATTAACTACCCAATATCCATCCGAACATCAAACTTAATCACCCAACTCATCCATAAATTTCATCTAAATATCAAATATCCTAACAATACTTCAAATCAATCTCAACAATCCAAATATGATCTTTAAGATGAATGTATGCATGTATGGGTAGGTACAACACTTCCCCTAACACATGCATACATACAAACGGCCCATACACACACACATGCATCCATAATTTACAATCTCTAAGATAAATCTCAACCCAAGAACACATAATCTTATCTATTCAATCAGAGAAATCAACCTATAACTATAAATTACTTGGGTTTTTGAAAATCTTAGGATGATAAAATGGATGAGATGGACGTGTGTGATGCTTCCTTCCTCTTAATCCTTCCTCCGAGAAGCCTAACACCACCTTGATCTTGATGTAACTTGATTGTATGATATGATTTGAATTTGAATTTGTGGATGAGTGTGGTGTGTGTGTGTGCCGTAATATAGAGGGAGTAAAGAGGGAATAGGTTTGATGAGTTGCATATTAGGGGGTAATGTGGATGATCTCAAATGTTTACAACACATTATTCTAGATTAGGAAGGTAATGATTGGATATTTGAATTGGTGAAGGAAGATTGGGAGAATGGGAGGTGGAGGTGGTGATGTGGCAGGGGAGGGGGGAGGTTGATGGTAAAGGGTCGGGTTATATTATAATTAGTTTGGTGAATCGGTTTAGCATATTGCGAGTTTTGGATAATCAATCGGATCCCGTTTTTAATAATTTTTGTCAAACTTTGAACAAAATCAAATTCCTGATAATATAGACTATAGAAACTATTTTTATGAAATTGTTTGTGTATGGTCCTTTCAGTGTCCTGTACCGGCTTTCGTTTACTTAGGGGATGTTTGGGATTGCTTATTTTCATCAACTTATAACTTATAAACTTTTGGAAAAGTAATAAAGTGTTTGGGATTGCTTATATTGTGAGAGGAAAAGTTCCATAAGTTACACTTTTGTAACTTATTAACTTAATAAAAAGTTATAAGGAGGCAAAATAAGGAATCCCAAACACCCCCTTATTTTTTAATTTTTGCGATTCGAGCCTTCTAAATTATGTTTATACAATATCTCTAATGTTTTAACATATATTTTAAATATTTTGGGCCATTTAATCATATTAATGATTTATTTATTTTCTGGCTCCCTGCCCAAGGTTATTCCACATCATGCTCTTTACGTAGAGAAATTTGGACTTTTTGTTGACTTTCCAAAATTTTGAATCTTAATAATGAAAGATTTTATTCATATAATGATAGTTTATTGCTAATCAAGATTACATTAGTCAAAAATATTTCCCAAGTGTTACAATGCCCACACACACACAACTCCAAGGCTATACCTCAACCTTCAAATATATTTTTTCTTATATAATTTAAATCAAATTAGATTGCCTTTATTTATAGGAAATTCTTTAAGAATTCCCTAATTTTGTTTTTACACTTTCACCTTAAGGCTAGGTAGCATGAAAAGTTCCTCTAGGCCAAAGAGGAACACAGCATTCATACGACCGACACCTTAGGTTGATTTTAAACTGAATTCATGGAGGTTCGTGGCTAAATTCCGTAAATTCCGATTATTGTTTTTTGTTATTTAAATGCTTAGTTGGGTGAAAAATTCGTCGTATCCATGGGTACACAATGTAATATTTGTTGGAGTTCATCACACGTGGTGGTTCTACTACCATATTTTTCTCTCGTTTATTCGTCATTTTGTTTGGTCGGTTAAAACGCCATGCCCTTTACCTCGGTTAAAATGCCATGTTACGCTCATGGGTCGTCCAACTCAGTTACTTTTATTCGTTAGTTTCGTTGGGCCATTCAAACTGTGACATTTGTCAATTTCTCGTATTCGTATTTGTATTCTTTAAACCGACCCGTTTAGTCGTTACAATGTATTTGTTTTTATGAGATTTATCAAGCTATATCAAGTTCAACAAATTCAAGTTCCTTGATGTTCACTTTCTATTCGTATTGTTTGATTAAGGAATCTCCGATCCTTAAAAGTTTATAAAATAATCAAGTTTCAAAGTATTCGAGTATAAAACGTAAATAATCTAAAGATATTAAATATATAACAAGTCTTAATCTAGTTAAGGATAGTTCAAAAGTTCAAGATTCAAAGTGTAACTAAAGTTTAAAAATTAATTATAAAGACATTCAAAGTTTAAGGGACAAAAGTGTATATTACTTAAAATAATAATAATAACACAATGCCCACCCCTTCCCTTTTCCCTTCGGTTTTCCGACCACAAATCCGGCCGCCGGATTTCCGACGCCGGCAACCCTTAAAATATCCCGTTTACGCCTCGTTTTAGCTGTTAAGTCTTCCCAATTTATCTCTACACTAATTATAAACATTATTTATTGATTAATTCCATCATTTAACAATCAATTAACACCCATTAATCGCGCCACCGATTGGACGATTATCAACACCCTATTAACTTGAATTATACACCAAGAGATGCAACTGAGACTATAAATAGAACGATAATCTTTTCCTAAACGTTTTTCGAACATAACATTTCACAAAACAAACTGTTTTAATCTTGAAATTGTCCTTGTTTCCTCAGTTCCGGCCAAGTGTAGTTCATCGTGTTTCAAGAACCAAAATTAGGGAAGTGATATATGAATTCGTATTTGTTTCGAGCGAATAACAAAACCCCTAACATAAATCAAGCAACCAATCAACGGATTAAACGAATTGAACATGAAGTTGTAAGTTAGGTTGTATTAATTATTTTCCATCTTCTAAACACAAATCAGGTTTGGTCCAGTGGTTAAATATGTCTACTGTGGTCATGAAGACCCAGGTTTGAACCCGGATCACTGCAGATCCATATTTGTATTTTTTTTTTACAAACCATTTTAATAGTTTTAATAAATCAAATATATGTTTATAAATCAAATAAAATTATTTTAAATTAAATGAAAATTGTTTTAGATTATTTTTAACCTTTACAATAAAAAATCCAAACTTTTACAAACCCTAGACATCTTTAAAACTCAGAAAATAAATATATAAATATATATCGGTGTTATCATCGTGAACTTTATAAGTTCTACAAGACAACAATTATACTAAAACAAACAAACATACCGGTAACGCTAAAATTCCGTAAACATTATATATTCATCTTATAAGTAATATTATAATAATAAATCGTTAAAATCCGATATACCAAATTATTAAAATACGTTAAAATGTGTAAAGGTATATATACAAACAATAATACATGAACTTTAAAAACGACATGTTATTTCCATTAATTAGTTAGTAATTCTCGTTTTATTATTATTATAGCTCATGAGATGTGAACTTTTGGTTTCATATAATGCGCTTCCCGCTTCGTTTCCAAGTTGTCATTCAAATTTCAAAGGTGAGTTTCTCAAACCCCCTTTTACTCTTTTACTAATTTGGGGGTAACATGTATATCGTATTCAAACCCATTTATATATTGTTTCTTATTACAAACTACAATTCGCATCATGGACTTGTGTGCTTACTTGTTACTTGCTCAAATATTACGTGCATGGATTTCTTCCATACGTATGATCATACGCCCCCCGTTTTTGTAAATCATTTATTCAAAGTGTTTTAAATCAAGATGAATCCAAATCATTTTAATTAAGTTTTCTCCAAGAAGACTTTTATTGTTTTCGTGATTCATATCTAAACATATTTTTGTCTAATCAGTCATACACTATCACAACTTTTTGTTTATTTTGGTTTTGAAACAATACAATTTGAATAACCCATCAATTTTAAGCGTTTTATTTGGGAAAATAAAATTAATCTTACTTTGCAAAGACAATCGTTTACGATACCGTACTTCTTGTTTAAGTTGTTTATCCTTGTTCAATCTTAACCCATCTCAATAGCCGTTATACGGAATCCTTTCCTTTCCAAGTCTTAAAAATTATATCCTTATATCAAAAAGATGTTTTGAAAATTCAAATATTTTATTAAAACAACTCATAAACTCAATTTTTTTTTTTGGCAAAATTCAATTCAAAACGTATTAAGATTATTGTTTTCTCTAAAAATCATGCATTTCAAATGTTTTGTAACCCACACGATAGGACGAGTTATGTGGACCATCTAACGATCTAAATAATTATGGAGGCCTATGTAATTATCCAAATCCTCGAATGGAAATCATAAAACATACGATTGTGTGTCGTAATATAGAATCGAAAGTATTTGGGATAACGGTACAAATGTAGGGATAATACGGACATGGTGGATACGCCGCCGGTACATTCTATATATAGCGTCATTATCAGATTTTCATTAGAAGTGTTGTTTTGACTATTCAAAGTACTGTATTATGCTTAATTTATAAAAATTATATTTAAAATTTTCTTTTCCTCAAAATTTAATGGTTTTGTTATAGTATCATTTAAATTTGGGATGAAATTTTCTAATGTAGGGGAGACTGTAACAACTCGGATTTTAAATTATTATTTTTTTAACCGTTACCCGACCCATTTTATGTTCGGGAAATTTTATCAATAAAAAATAGCGCGTTTATCAAGTAACTATTATTTTATTCTTAGTTGTTTATTATATATATTTATTATATATAAATTAACTTTCAAACATATACATTTTTAACCCCAAAATATACTTTAACCATATTTTGTTTCCACCCTTATAGTTAAATGTTGGTACATGTGTGTCAGTAGTTCATAGTCTAGCATTTGTAATCGAGTCTGTAATGCAATTATGTTTTGATTATGTTTATATTTGTAACACGCGAAGTTGTCAACAAGTTCGCTCTGGCGAACTTGTTGAATCAGCGAAGTTATTGACAACTTCGCCTATGGCGAAGTTGTCATGTTTATATACTGTTTCAGCCGAAACAGTTAGAGTTGGTCGTTTAGGGTTTTCGTTTCAGCTGTTCACTTCGTGTGTTACGTGTCATTGTCTGTAATAGTGACCTCGGGTCACGTGTTTGTTATCAATATAACGTGTTTGGTTTATTGCTTGTGTGTTCGATCTCTACATACTCTACACTCGTATCTACCTACGCAGGGATTCCGCACCTGCGTTGTTAGCGACATCCCGTGTACGATCCGCCAGGAACCTACATTAAAGAATCTAGTTGAAATTTCTGTTATATTATTATATTATTATTCATTTACCCAGTTAACTGTTAACCTAACCTGTATCCATAACCCTTTACCAAACGTGTAGACCCAAATTGTTATTTTGAACCACAATTTTCGTCACAATATTGGAAATTTAATCATGCTTAGGGGGTGTTTGGGATTGCTTATTTTAATCAACTTATAACTTATAAACTTTTTGAAAAGTAATTAGGTGTTTGGGATTGCTTATATTGTGAGGGAAAAGTTCCATAAGTTACACTTTTTTAACCTATTAACTTAATGAAAAGTTATAAGGAAGTAAAATAAGGAATCCCAAACATCCCCTTATTATTCTACTTGCCATATCGATCTCACCGACATTTGTAATTAGGAAATCAGGATCGTAATCGAGGCCTATTAACTAATATAACGATGTTCTTTAACCCGTCATAGAAATAATGATATTACTCATCTAGAGATCAAGATAATATAATTAAATTGGTCTGATCAATACTTATAGTGTCACAATCAAAACTCCCGTTGTTAATTGAATCATCATTACCTGCAAGTAGTAATCCCTGGATCATCTTTGCCGTCTGCTTTATTGACTAACTAAACAATCTAATCAGCATCTTTACAAGTAACTTGTTATATGGTTAGACTCGTCTTTGATCGTTGCTCAATAACCCTACCACTAATTAAGCAAACTTTACGTATTAAGCGATTAGGAATCTAGTGTTCATGTTTCAGGTTAGAACCATCTAGCACCCTAGCCAAGGTGGCTAGCGTGGTTGGTGTTACTCTTGTTAAAGGCTGTCGGCGCAGGTTCGAGTATCGGCAGCTGATATTTTGGCGATTTTTGTTTTTTAAACTCATTTACATATTTTTTTTAAATTCTTTTAATCAACTAATTAATATTATAATTAATATAAAATAATAAATCATTAATATTTTCTTATAACCGGCATATTAACCAACCACTTTTATTAAAACCGTATATATATGTACATATGCTAGTAGGAAACCCGCGCAATGCGGCGAGAACGGAAGTTTACTTCGTGGTACTCGATTTTTTTGTTAGTTTTATCAATTTTCTTATTGTATATGATTGAATATTTTTATTTCTTTCGTTATTCGTAGCATTTTTGGTATACTTTTGATATGAGCAATACAAATCTCAATTACAATAACAAACACAAATAAAAAAACATCACTTATTTGAATACAAATATAATAAACGGTTCAATTTATAAAAACAGGATATTGGTTGCTAATGAACTATCTACAAATCAATACAACTAAGAAAACAAAACCCTAAAATTGATAACATAGACATTGGTGTGTTGTGTAAAACATATCTTCGTGTTTGCATCTATACCCAAGTCAAACAAAAGAAAAATGAAAGCATCTGTCGAACTAAGGGTCACAATGGCCCACCAAAGGCATTTGGTTGATTTTCCACCTAGCTCTTCTGTTTCGAAACCAAACAAAAACATGTCTTTGTTGTAGTCCAAGTGTTATTACAAGCTGTATTTTCTCTCAAGTTCAAACCTATTTCCCAATTCGAAGTTTGTTTCAAAGATTGCTTCAATAGTAGTCCTTGTACCCTCCATATAGCTGCAAAACCGAATTGTTTATTATCTTCATTAACTGTATTCAAAAACCTGTCTCGGGCTCCCACCAATACATGGGTTAACCCAATAAAACTAGAGTTAATTACAAAATGAATTACCTTCTTGTGCGGTAAAAGGTTGGATTCAACAATTTTGGCTAATGACATTGACAAAGGATGTGCAAATATGTATCTCGTGTGCCTAGCTCCACTAAGTGAAGGATCCTGCCAATAACAAGTTTCAGTTTCCTAACGAATAAAGAGGATCAACAAAAACCGTTATTTTAAGTGTTTGGTTAAAAATTAAACAAACGAACACAAACAAGTTTATTTTCTTAACGAAGGAACATGTTTATTTTCTTAACGAACGAGCATGTTTATTTTCTTAACGAACGAACACGAACACATTTTGGTTGAACCGTCTTCTCAAATGTAAACCGGTTTGATTTAGTGAGAGCAGCCTGCTTAAACAAATATTCAACAGGTTAAAATAGTAATTTTCTTGATTTTTTGAATCTCAACCCATTTGATGAACACAGATAAATAGCATCCCTTTCTTTGTTCATCATCAAAGTAAACATCCTACAAGTGTAAGGTGAAGAGACGGGTTATACTATAAAATGTATATAAGGAAATGGGTATAGTTTGAAATATGAAGTATTTAGTAATCAACTTCAGTAATTAACAATAACACCTAATGACAAGTGTCGTGTGCCTCATCCTCTTGCTATGCAGCCATGAGGTAGAACAATGTAGTAAGAAAAATAAATATAAATGAAAATATAACTAATAGTCCAAATGTATAACAAAATAACACTTAAAAAGAAAAAAAGAAGTAGAAATATTCAAGAACATGACAAACTTTGTCTATTCTTTTAGTGATCTGTGTTTAATATCTAAAAACAATACTTGAGAGTATTGAACAACCCAATCGTCATGTTTGACCAACAGAAAGTCAAACTTGACCATATGTGCCAAATTATTCTTGTTACTCTCATTTTTTAACATCTTACCATTATCAACAAAACACAATTACCATTATTTAAAATTTACCTTTTAACTTGAGAGTAATTAAATTGAGCGCCCAAATTGTCCTAATTGCAGAAGCTTTCTTTTTGATTGAAACACATGGTAACTAAGGTTTTGTATATAATTAACCTGGTAACATTACACCACCAGGACCACGGTCGACCCACAAAAGGCAGCCATGTAAGAAAAAAATAATTCAATGTTTCTTATTGTTAGTCTAATTATTAAAACAAAATACCAAAACAATTGATATACCAACTCACAACTATAATAAAAAAAGCGTGTAATCGCCTTTTGTTGATCTTATTAAAAGCTGTGTAATCGCCATTTTTGATCTTACTATTTAGGGTTTTGGACAACAATATGTCATAATATTAAGAGAATGAGTGTTCATAAGCTAATCATATAGTTGACTTTTAAAGTCAACTATACCATATTGCATATATACGTGATTTAAGGGCAAGATTGGAATTCTTTATTCACGAAGGTTTGTAATCCTAAGACTCATTTGTTATGCAGAATTAATGGGAAATAAAGATAAAAAACAAACACAATAACACCTAATTCAACAAATGAAACTGTCAAAAGGGAACAAAGGATCATATTAACTTATGCAGTTAGACTTGTAGAGAGTCAAGCATAATTTATATATCAATCATTATGAATTGTATCAATTTAAATAACCTTAACACCAAATATAAAATTACAAAAAAAGACACACAACTGAATCATCAAACTACTACCATGTACCATAATTAAATCTTGAAATCACACAAAACTCTAAAATCATACAAACTCATAACAACATTATCATATGCGTAATTGACAAAAAAAAATCTAAAATCATACACATAGTAGACTTTTAGTTAGAATAGAAAAGCCTTATTATTCCCGACACAAAACATATTGCACTAACCATAACAAAGCTCAGGTTCAAATCTATAACTTATATAGTATTTGTACCTAACTACAAATCATGTTCATACAACAACCCCACCAAACTTAAAAATAAGTAATGTATCAAAATTGGTCAACACCTACACAAACAACGCTACCAATTCATTATTTCAAACTTACAGTACAAGAAAAATTTGACACAAATAGCATAACACCAGAATATTATGTCGAAAGGGGAGAAGACGGGAAGTAAAGTCATACCTAAAGAAAGTGCCACGGTCTTCACAAATATATTTCTGCAACTCTAAATTGCTGCACAAAAAGGTAAACAAAAAATCAGTTAGAGCATAAATATGTGACGATATGTCTTGAATCAATTCAAATAACCCCCTTAATCTGCTATCACTATCAATAATGATCCAAGTTAGAACATACAATATAAGTTTATCATGAAAAAGTAACATTTGTTTGTGTATTCTTGTGAATATTAGTATATGAAAGTAATGTTTTTTCATAACTAACTACAAAGTTTCCTTGCAATATATTATAGAAAATTCAAACAACTTTCATGAAAAACGATAATCAAAAGACAATTATTCTATATTGTGTTAACTCGCTTGTATATAATGTTCTAGCTCAATTAATTGATGGCTTTGTTATGTATAAATTTTTCACTCAACGTTTAAAACTAAACAATTGAAAGTAAAGAGTGTTAACAATCCACTTAAACCTGATATCTCTAAAATTAAAAAAAATCTCAATAAGAAAAAACAAACCTTAATTCTCAACTTATACAAAAAATAATACCTCAATAAAAAATAAGAATAAGAATACAAATATTTGAAACCAATTACGAGGATTTGTACAACGAATTCAAACACCTATGGGTCAAAATACAAACACCATTCTTTTGGTCTAGGATTTATTTTACATATTATATAAATAAAAATACAAACACCTACCAGACTGCTTTGTTCAGTTAAATGTTTCACATAAACACTAAAAACAATTATCACAAGAAATTCAGAAAATTAGTCCTAGTCTTGTATGGATTTGCAATTTGGAAAAATAAGCAGAAATTATCATTCCATCGTATCAGCCACCGAAGGCAACCGGAAGAGGACGAATACAGCGTATCCAGGATGCTCCTGATTGGCAACTGACTTGGGAAGGGCTTAAAGTAGGGTGAAAATGAAACGGTATCGATGCTAATGATTTTGCTTCTGCTGGGGTTAGGGCTTTAGAGCGAGCAACAGTTATAACGGCCTATGATTGTTAATTTCAATCAATGGAGTATTGATGGGAGAATTGTTACAATCAGTAGAAAGCAAAGAGCCGCCAAAATATAGTACAACAATCAATTTTCCGGCGGTCGGATATTTAGAGCAATAAATTTTGCGGTGTCTCATGATGAAGCGGAATGCTAACAGACCGATGTCTTGAATGCGTCGTCGGAGAACATAGCCGTTCATATTTTGGACGGTGATAATTAATTTAACGGTGTTTCACCGGAAAATGTTCGGTTACCATTTTATCCTTCTATAATGTTTTATATGTAATATAGATAATAACAATATTAATAATAATAATAATAAATAGGTTAAACCAGTCAACCCATGAACCTGCCAGCTTGAATAAAACACGACCCGGTAAAACAAAAAATAATTTGATAATTAAATTATCACCAAGAATAAAGTATATAATATGTTAATGTTAAACCTCACATCTAGATATACATGAATGATGATTGCAACCCGGTCAAAACTCTCCCCTATATCACAATGAAAGATGATTTGTACAAAGCCTCTTTTTGCCATACACATCTAAAATAAAACGAAATTATCATATTAACTTCCAAAATGGTAAAAAGAAGGTTTAAC